>NC_091183.1:7125610-7425610 GCF_040958095.1 Procambarus clarkii | reverse complement strand
TGAGGGCGGAGTGACGCAGAGTGATGGTGTTCAGGGTGGTGTGACGCTGTGTGATGGTGTTAAGTGTGGTGTGACGCTGTGTAGTGGTGTTGTGTGTGGTGTGACGCTGTGTGGTGGTGCTGAGGGTGGTGTGATGCAGTGTGTTGGTGTTGATGGTACTGTGACGCTGTGTGGTGGTGTTGAGGGCAGTGTGACGCTGTGTGGTGGTGATGAGGGCGATGTGACTATTTGTGGTGGTGTTGAAGGCGTTGTGACGCTGTGTGGTGGTGTTGTGAGTGGTGTGACGCTGTGTGGTGGTGTTGAAGGTGGTGTGACGCTGTCTGGTGGTGTTAAGGGTGGTGAAACGCTGTGTGGTGGTTTTGTGTGTGGTGTGACGCTGTGTGGTGGTGTTGAGGGCCGTGTGACGTTGTGTGGTGGTGTTCAGGGCGGTGTGACGCTGTGTGATGGCGTTGAGGGCGGTGTGACGCTTTGTGGTGGTGTTAAGGGTGGTGTGACGCTGTGTAGTGGTGATGAGGTTGGTGTGACGCTGTGTGGTGGTGTTGAGGGAGGTGTAACGCTGTGTGGTGATGTTGAGGGTGATGTGACGCTGTGTGGTGGTGTTGATGGTGGTGTGACTCTGTCTGGTGGTGTTAAGGGTTGTGTAACGCTGTGTGGTGGTTTTGCGTGTGGTGTGACGCAGTGTGGTGGTGTTGAGGGCAGTGTGACGCTGTGTGATGGCGTTGAGGGCGGTGTGACGCTTTGTGGTGGTGTTAAGGGTGGTATGACGCTGTGTGGTGGTGTTGTGGGTGGAGTGACGCTGTGCAGTGGTGATGTGGATGGTGTGACGCTGTGTGGTGGTTTTGAGGACGGTGTGACGCTGTGTGGTGATGTTGAGGGTGATGTGATGCTGTGTGGTGGTGTTGAGGGAGGAGTGACGCTGTGTGGTGGTGTTGATATTGGTGTGGCTCTGTCTGGTGGTGTTAAGGGTGGTGTAATGCTGTGTGGAGGTTTTGTGTGTTGTGTGACGCTGTGTGGTGGTGATGAGGGCCGTGTGACGCTGTGTGGTGGTGATGAGGGCAGTGTGACGCTCTGTGATGGTGTTGAGGGCGGTGTGACGCTTTGTAGTGGTTTTAAGGGTGGTGTGATGCTGCATGGTGATGTTGAGTGTGGAGTGACGGTGTGTGGTGGTGTTGTGAGTGGTGGTGTTGAGGGCGGTGTGTGGTGGTGTTGTGAGTGGTGGTGTTGAGGGCGGTGTGACGCTGTGTGGTGGTGTTGAGAGCAGTGTGACGCTGTGTGGTGGTGTTGTGGGTGGTGTGACGCTGTGTGGTGGTGTTGTGGGTGGTGTGACGCTGTGTGGTGGTGATGTGGGTGGTGTGACGCTGTGTGGTGGAGTTGAGGGCGGTGGAACGCTGTGTGGTGGTGTTATGGGTATTATGACGCAGTGTGGTGGTGTTGAGGGAGGTGTCACTCTGTGTGGTGGTTTTGAGGTCGGTGTGATGCTGTGTGGTGATTTTGAGGGCGGTGTGATGCTTTGTGGTGGTGTTATGGGTGGAGTGATGCTGTGTGGTGGTTTTGAGGGTGGTGTGACGCTGTGTGGTGGTATTGAGGGTGGTGTGACGCTGTGTGGTGGTGTTGTGTGTGGTGGTGTTGAGGGCGGTGTGACGCTGTGTGGTTGTGATGTGGGTAGTGTGACGCTGTGTGGTGGTGTTGAGGGCGGTGTGACGGTGTGTGGTGGTGTTAAGGGTATTATGACGCAGTGTGGTGGTTTTGAGGGCAGTGTGATTCTATGTGATGGTGTTGTGGGTGGTGTGACGCTGTGTAGTGGCGTTAAGGGTGGTGTGACACTGTGTGGTGTTGTGGTCGCTGTGTGGTGGTAGTGTTGAGGGTGGTATGACGCAATGTGGTGGTGTTGAGGGCAGAGTGACGCTGTGTGGTGGTGTTAAGGTCGGTGTGACGCTGTGTGGTGATGTTGAGGGCGGAGTGACGCTGTGTGGTGGTGTTGAGGGTGGTGTGGTGGTGTTGTGTGTGGTGGTGTTAAGGGCGGTGTGACGCTGTGTGGTGGTGTTGTGGGTGGTGTGAAGCTGTGTGGTGGTGTTGAGAGCAGTGTGACGCTGTGTGATTGTGTTGAGGGTGGTGTGACGCTTTGTGGTGGTGTTGAGGGTTGTGTGACGCTGTATGGTGGTGTTGAGAGAATTGTGACGCTGTGTGGTGGTGTTGAGGGTGGTGTGACGCTCTGTGGTGGTGTTGTTTGTGGTGGTGTTGAGGGCGGAGTGACGCTGTGTGGTGTTGTGGTCGCTGTGTGGTGGTGGTGTTGAGGGTGGTGTGACGTTGTGTGGTGGTGTTGAGGGTGGTGTGATGTTGTGTGGTGTTGGCGTCGCTGTGTGGTGGTGGTGTTGAGGGTGGTGTGACGCAGTGTGGTGGTGTTGAGAGCGGTGTGACGCTGTGTAGTGGTGGTTTTGTGGGTGGTGTGACGCTGTGTGGTGGTGTTGAGGGTGGTATGATACTGTGTAGTGGTGTTGAAAGTGGTGTGACACTTTGTAGTGTTGTGGTCGATGTGTGGTGGTGTTGAGGGATGTTTGACGCTGTGTGGTGGTGTTAAGGGAGATTTGACGTTGTGTGGTGTTGTGGTCGCTGTGTGGTGGTGGTATTGAGGGTGGTGTGACACAGTGTGGTGGTGTTGAGGGCAGTGTGACGCTGTGTAGTGGTGTTGAGGGTGGTGTGACGCTGTGTGGTGTTGTGGTCACTGTGTGGTGGAGTTGAGGATGGTGTGACACTGTGTGATGGTGTTGAGGGAGGTGTGACGCTGTGTGGTGTTATTGAGGGCGGTGTGAGGCTGAGTGGTGGTGTTGAGGGTAGTGTGACGCTGTGTGGTGGTGTTGAGGGTGGTGTGACGCTGTGTGGAGGTGATGTGGGTGGTGTGACGCTGTGTGGTTGTGTTGAGGGCTGTGTGGCGCTGTGTGGTGGAGTTGAGGGTGGTATGACGCAATGTGGTGATGTTGAGGGCAGAGTGACGCTGTGTGGTAGTGTTGAGGGTGGTGTGACGCTGTGTGGTGGTGTTGAGGGCGGTGTGACGCTGTGTGATTGTGTTGAGGGTGGTGTGACGCTTTGTGGTGGTGTTGAGGGTGGTGTGACGTTGTGTGGTGGTGGTGAGGGAATTGTGACGCTGTGTGTGGTGTTGAGGGTGGTGTGACGCTGTGTGGTGGTGTTGTGTGTGGTGGTGTTGAGGGCGGTGTGACGCTGTGTGTTGCTGTGGTCGCCGTGTGGTGGTGGTGTTGAGGGTGGTGTGACGCAGTGTGGTGGTGTTAAGAGCGGTGTGACTCTGTGTGGTGGTGTTGAGGGCGGTGTGAAGCTGTGTGGTGTTGTGGTCGCTGTGTGGTGGTGGTGTTGAGGGTGGTGTGACGCTGTGTGGTGGTGTTGTGGGTGGTGTGACGTTGTGTGGTGTTGTGGTCGCTGTGTGGTGGTGGTGTTGAGGGTGGTGTGACGCAGTGTGGTGGTGTTGAGAGCGGTGTGACGCTGTTTGGTGGTGGTGTTGTGGGTGGTGTGACGCTGTGTGGTGGTGGTGAGGGTGGTGTGATGCTGTGTAGTGGTGTTGAGAGTGGTGTGACACTGTGTGGTGTTGTGGTCGCTGTGTGGTGGTGTTGAGGGAGGTATGACGCTGTGTGGTTGTGTTGAGGGTGGTGTGACGTTGTGTGGTGTTGTGGTCGCTGTTTGGTGGTAGTATTGAGGGTGGTGTGACACAGTGTGGTGGTGTTAAGGCAGTGTGACGCTGTGTAGTGGTGTTGAGGGTGGTGTGACGCTGTGTGGTGTTGTGGTCACTGTGTGGTGGAGTTGAGGATGGTGTGACACTGTCTGAATGTGTTGAGGGAGGTGTGACGCTTTGTGGTGGTGTTGTGGGTGAAGTGACGCAGTGTGGTGGTGTTGAGGGCAGTGTGACGCTGTGTGGTGGTGTTTTTGGTGGTGTGACGTTGTGTGGTGTTGTTGAGGGCGGTGTGACGCTGTGTGATTGTGTTGAGGTTGGTGTGACGCTGTGTGGTGGTGTTGAGGGAGGAGTGATGCAGTGCGGTGGTGTTGAGGGAGGTGTGATGCTGTGTGGTGGTGTTAAGGGCTGTGTGAAGCTGTGTGGTAGTGTTGAGGACGGTGTGACGCTGTGTGGTGGTGTTGAGGGTGATGTGATGGTGTGTGGTGGTGTTGAGGGAGGAGTGATGCAGTGCGGTGGTGTTGAGGGTGGTGTGACACTGTCTGGTACTGTAAAGATGTGTGGTGGTGGTGTTGAGAGAGTTGTGACGCTGTGTGGTGTTATTGAGGACGATGTGACGCTGTGTGATTGTGTTGAGGGCGGTGTGACGATTTGTGGTGGTGTTGAGGGTATTGTGACGCTGTGTAGTGGTGTTGAGGGAGGTGTGATGCTGTGTGGTGGTGTTAAGGGCTGTGTGAAGCTGTGTGGTAGTGTTGAGGACGGTGTGACGCTGTGTGGTGTTATTGAGGACGGTGTGACGCTGTGTGATTGTGTTGAGGGCGGTGTGACGATTTGTAGTGGTGTTGAGGGTGGTGTGACGCTGTGTGGTGGTGTTGAGGGAATTGTGACGCTGTGTGGTGATGTTGAGGGTGTTGTGACGCTGTGTGGTGGTGTTGGGTGTGGTGGTGTTGAGGGTGGTGTGACGCTGTGTGGTGGTGTTGAGGGCGGTGTGACGCTGTGTGGTGTTGTGGTCGCTGTGTGGTGTTGTGGTCGCTGTGTGGTGGTGGTGTTGAGTGTGGTGTGACGCATTGTTGTGGTGTTGAGAGCGGTGTGACGCTGTGTGGTGGTGTTGTGGGTGGTGTGACGCTGTGTGGCGGTGTTGAGGGTGGTGTGGTGCTGTGTATTAGTGATAAGGATGGTGTGACACTGTGTGGTGTTGTGGTCGCTGTGTGGTGGTGTTGAGCGTGGTATGGCGATGTGTGGTGGTGTTGAGGGTGGTGTGACGTTTTGTGGTGTTGTGGCCGCTGTGTGGTGGTGGTATTGAGGGTGGTGTGACACAGTGTGGTGGTGTTGATGGCAGTGTGACGCTGTGTAGTGGTGTTGAGGGTGGTGTGACGCTGTGAGGTGTTATTGAGGGCCGTGTGACGCTGTGTGATTGTGTTGAGGGTGGAGTGACGCTTTGTGGTGGTGTTAAGGGTGGTTTAACGCTGTGTGGTGGTGTTGTGGGTGGTGTGACGCTGTATGGTGGTGTTACGGGTGGTGTGACGCTGTGTGATTGTGTTGTGGGTGGTGTGACGCAGTGTGGTGGTGTTGAGGGCAGTGTGACGCTGTGTGGTGGTGTTTTTGGCGGTGTGACGCTGTGTGATTGTGTTCTGGGAGAAGTGACGCTTTGTGGTGGTGTTGTGGGTGGTGTGACGCTATGTGCTGGTGTTGAGGGTATTGTGACGCTGTGTGTTGGTTGTGAGGGAGGAGTGACGCTGTACGGTGGTGTTGAAGGTGGTGTGACACTGTCTGGTGCTGTAAAGCTGTGTGTGGGTGTTGAGGGAGTTGTGACGCTGTGTGGTGTTGTTGAGGGCGGTGTGACACTGTGTGATTGTGTTGAGGGCGGTGTGATGATTTGTGGTGGTGTTAAGAGAGGAGTGACGCTGTGTGGGGGTGTTGAGGGTATTGTGACGCTGTATGGTTGTGTTGAGGGAGGTGTGATTCTGTGTGGTGGTGTTGATGGTGATGTGACGCTGTGTGGTGGTGTTAAGGGTGGTGTAACGCTGTGTAGTGGTTTTGTGGGTGGTGTGATGCTGTGTGGTGGTGTTGAGGGCCGTGTGATGCTGTGTGGTGGTGTTGAGGGCAGTGTGACGCTGTGTGAATGTGTTGAGGGCGGTGTGACGCTTTGTGGTGGTGTTAAGGGTCGTATGACGCTGTGTTGTGGTGTTGAGGGTGGTTAGACGCTGTGTGGTGAGTAGTAGGGAGTAAGACGCATAGGGGAATTAGTTTTTTTGGGTGAAATTCCTCCATATGGCGTGGGGGGTTTCAGGTCAAAATTCCTCCATATGGCGTGGGGTTTTTGGGTGAAATTCCCCCATATGGCGTGTGATTTTCAGGTCAAAATTCCTCCATATGGTTTAGGGTTTTTCAGGCAAATTTGGCCAGTCACAGATTTTGAATTAGGGAATTCTTATGAGAAAAATAATTTCTGAGATTTTAGAAGTTTGTTAAAAGTTCTTATGATGAAAATAATGTCATACGAGTTTTGTTAAAGTTCTTATGGGAGAAATTCAAATTCGTGTTTATGAGCCAGGGTTTTCAGGTAAATTTTGTCAGTCACAGATTTGGAATTCCTATGATGAAATAATGTCATACGACTTTGTTAAAGTTCTTATGATGAAAATAATGTCATACGAGTTTGTTAAGAGTTCTTATGGGCAATATTCAAGTCACTGATGTGGAATTAAGGAATTCTTATGATGAAATAATGTCATACGAGTTTGTTAAAGTTCTTATGATGAAAATAATGTCATACAAGTTTGTTAAAGTTCCTATGAAAGAATTTTTCAGAGTTCCTACCGATAATAAACAGATATTTAGGCTGTATATGTTTAAGTTGGATTCTTACTTATAAACTAGTATATTGCTATATAACTGAATCATCTCCTGCTCATACATCACACCCCCTCCCTCCCCCTTACCTCGCAATCTCTCGCATCACCTGTATTTACCTTACGCCGTCAGCCAGACGTTTCCTTCAGGTCACCTCCATGATCTTATCTTCTCCGTAATATCTGGACCATCCCTCCACCCTCTCTCTCTCTCTCTCTCTCTCTCTCTCTCTCTCTCTCTCTCTCTCTCTCTCTCTCTCTCTCTCTCTCTCTCCTTTCATTCAGTTCAGCTATTTTCTGACATCGTATGTTTGCTCCTTTTCATTAAACAAGTCAGTTTTACACAAATAAATCGTGTTAGTAAGCAAGTTCTAGCTCGCGTTCCCCGCCTTAGTCCCCTGTCGTATAATGAATACTAACAGTCCAATCCCTCTAAAAATTTAAATAATCATATTTCAAACGTAGTTCAATACAGTAATTTAGTTACCGAGCTCCAGCTTTTGTCCTCCACCTTAGTTCCCTCGCACATCTTCGTTATTAATCCATTATTTTTCATGAAATTTTAACCCGCCATACTTCTAACTGTGTAAGTAAAGATAACACATTTACCAAACTCTAGCTCTTGTCCTCCGCTTTGGCTCTCTCTCGTATCTTCGTTAATACCTAATCAAATTCCCTGAAATTTTAAACAGTCATATTTCAGTCGTAGTAAATAAGATCAAGTCAGTTACTGAGCTCCAGCTCTCATCCCCCACCTTACTTCCCTCCTGTGTCTTCGGTAATATCCTATCAAATTCCCTGAAATTTATACCCTCTGTATTTCAGACATAGTAAATAGGATCCAAACAATTATCAAACTCTAGCTCTTGTCCACCACCTTAGTTCATTTGTACAAGATCGTTAGTAACAGACCAATTTTCCCGAAATTTAAAGCAGACATACTACTGAGTTAGTAAATAAAATCAAGTCAGTAATCGAGCTCCAGCTCTTGTCCCCCAGCTTAGTTCATTTGTACAAGTTCTTTAGTATCAGACCAATTTTCCCGAAATTTAAAGCAGACATACTTCAAAGTTAGTAAATCAAATCAAATCAAACAGTTAACGAGCTCCAGCTCTCATCCCCCACTTTAGTTCTCTCTCGTATCTTTGTAAATAATCCATAAATTTTCCTGAAATTTTTACCATAGTTGTTTCAGACATAGTAAATAAAAAGGCCAGTTCAGTTACCGAGTTTCAACTCTTGTTCCCTGCTTAGCTCATTTGTACAAGTTCTTTATTATCCAACTAAAATCACCTAAGATTTAAGATCACCTTATTTCTAACATAAAAAAATTAATCAGGACATTAGCCAAGCTCCATTTCCTCTGTCTTAGATCATCAAACATAAATAATCCAATCAAGTCCCTCTCCAGCCTAACTCTTTATCAGAGTAATCACCTTACCCTTTCCCTGCCTTACCTTCTCACCCCCAACGTATCCAAACCTTCAATAATCATACTGTATTTGCATATTTTCTCTATATTCAGCTGTGTTCTTCACATTTTTTTCATGTTTTCTGTGTTCACTCCATGTTCTACAAATGTCCACAGCATGCTCAGTTCATATTTTTTCACCTGTTTTTCTCAATTTTTCTGTTTTCTACCATTTTCCCGTATGTTCACTATGTTCTTTTTCATGTTTTCATGTACATCATATGTTCTCTGTACAACTTTTATACTCAATATTCATGTTCTCAATGTTCTTAGCTTGTTCTTCACATGTTCAGTGTTCATTCTTTGTATTCCCTATGTTCCTTATCATGTCTTCATATTCTCTGTAAGTTCATATTCCCTGCATGTTCACTGTGTTCATCAACTTTTCTTACATGTTTTCTGTGTTCACCGTATGTTCACTGTGTTCATTCCCTTACTTAACCTCAATTTTTATGTTCTTTGTTTCTTTAAACCAATTTGTTTCTTCCATTCACTAACTAGTTCTTTGTCAAATATTATCATCGGTAATACAGTTCCCTCAACAATTTTAGTCACCCAGTTTTATTTGCAAAACTATGTCAAAGTAATTCTCGTAGTCAACTTAATAGTTCTACCAACCATGTTCTTAAACAAATCTACACTTTATTCAGTTCCAAATTTACAAAGACAAACCTTTCTTGTAACTTCTTAACTAAAAATTACCTTTCAATCAACCAAAAATAGTTAGGATTAATCTCATTCAACATTGTATTTAACTAAAACAACCTTTCTCTTAGCTAAAAATAGTCAGAGGAATCTTTCCAACACTGTTCATAACTAACTTTATCCATCGTCAATCAACTAAAAAATAATAACTTTCAGCATTTCTTAACTAAACTTATTCCCTAGGCATCAGAAAATAACCGTGTTCTTCATGTTTCATTGTCATTTCATAAGTAAAATTATCCATCAATCAACAGAAAAAGTCATGTTCATCATGTTTTTGTCTTTTTGTTTTAACTAAAAATATTCATCAGTCAACTAAAAATAGTCACTTTCATCATGTTTCCCTGTCATTTCTTAACTGAAATATCACTTCTCTCATCTGAAAATAGTCAAGTGTAGCCTCTTTCCAACACTATTCTTAACTAAAATAACCTTTCACTTCGCTAAAAAAAATAGTCATATTCATCATTGTTCCTAACTAAAATTATGTGTCGTTAAGTAAGAAATATAGTCAAAGATATCTATCATCGCCGTTCTTAACTGACATTTATACTTTGTGGAGCACTAAAATAGTCACTGTCATCATAGTTTTCATGTCTTTCCTCAACTAAAAATAGTCAAATGTAACTTTTTCAGCACTTTCGTAACTAAAATTATATGTCGTTAAGTAAGAAATATAGTCAAAGACGCTCTTCAAAACATCAAAGACATCCTTCAAGACATCAAAGTTACTCTTCGAGACATCAAAGTTACTCTTCGAGACATCAAAGTTACTCTTCGAGACATCAAGTTCTTACTCAAAGACATCAAAGTTGCACTCAAAGACATCCTTTGAGACATCAAAAACATCCTTTAAGACTTCAAGGGCACTCTTCGAGATATCAAAGACACTCTCAAACACTCAAAAATTTACTCGCATCCTCAAAGTTATCCTCAGAGCCATCAAAAAGTTAAATACAGTCATCAAAGTTATTCTCTAAGTAACCTTTCGTTCATCAGAGAAACTTTCTAAGACGTCTTCGTTCATTAAAGTTAATCTCAGAGGCATAAAAGTTATTCTCGATGTCATCAAAATTATTCTCGATGTCATCAAAAAGGTATTTTCACGTACTCAAAAGTCATTCTCAAAGTCATCAAAGTTGTTCTGTAAGATATCTTCGAGACATCAAAGTTACTCTTCATTACTTCAAAGACGCATTCAAAATACTACTCAGGTTCTCAGAAGTCATTCTCAAAGTCATCAAAGTTATTCCAAGAGACATCAAAAGTTAATCTAAGACATCATCTTTCATCAAAGATATTTTTAGAGACATCTAAAGTTATTATGTAAGACAAAAGTTATTCTCAGAGTCATCAAATGTTATTCTCGAAGTCATCAAAGATATTCTCAGAGTCATCAAAGGTAATCTCTAACTCACTTTCGTTCAACATAGTAATTCTCTAAGTCATCAAAGTTATTCTCTAAGACAACAAAGTCATTCTCAGAGTCATCAAAAGTTATTCTCAGAGTCACCTTCGTTATTCAAAGAAGCCTTCTGAGACATCCTCGTTAAACAAAACTGTCCTCAAAGTCATCAAAGTTGATCTTAGAGTCATCAAAAAGTTAAATACATTCATCAAAGTTATTCGCTAAGTAACTTTTCGTTCATCAGAGAAGCTTTCTAAGACATCTTTGTTCATCAAAGTTGTTCTCTAGGACATCAATGTTGTTCTCTAAGACATCAAAGATGTTCTCTAAATCATAAAAGTTATTCCCCGAGCTATCAAAGTTTTTCTTCGTTGATCAAAGTTATTCTCAGAGTCATCAAAGTGATCTCTAATTCACCTTCGTTCACCAAAAGTTGTTCTCTAAGACACCTTCGTTCATTAGAGAAACTTTCCAAAACATCTTCGTTGATCAAAGTTATTCTCAGAGTCATCAAAGTGATCTCTAATTCACCTTCGTTCACCAAAAGTTGTTCTCTAAGACACCTTCGTTCATCAAAGAAACTCTCTTTCTTCCATCATGTTATTCTTTAAGACATCTTCAGTCATAAAATTTCTCTCCAAAATGTAACTAGTTCAGCTTTTCATACCAAACCTGCACTTCTGTTAAAATATATTTTCTTAGTCACTTTACCCTAAAACTGTTCTCTGAACTACACTGCTTAAACCTACGTAACATAACCTCTCCACCCAATGTTACTTAGTTAACATAACGTTCCTAAACCTAACCTAACTTTACCTATCCTAACTTAACTTACCTTACCTTACCTATCTTACCTAACTTACCTAACTTAACCTAACTTATCCTGCTTTACCTAACTTACCTACATTACCTAACTTAACCTGCTTAACCTAACTTTACCTATCCTAACTTAACTTACCTTATCTATCTTACCTAACTTACCTAACTTAACCTAACTTATCCTGCTTAACCTAACTTACCTACATTACCTAACTTAACCTGCTTAACCTAACTTTACCTATCCTAACTTACCTAACTTAACCTAACTTATCCTGCTTAACCTACCTTACCTAACTTAACCTGCTTAACCTAACCTACGTAACTTATCTTACCTATCCTAACCTAACCTAACTTGCTTTACCTAACTTAATCTTACATTCCCAAACTGATGTATCCTAACTTATCTAGTCCAACCAGACATGATCTAACTTACATAATTATTCCTGCTTGTCTTTGTGTTTCGTCAATCATTGTCTCATATTCATTTACTCATTTCAAGGGTTAATTTCTCAAATGGACATTTTGGCATTTCAAGTGTTATTTGTTTTAGATTGGGTGTTTAACCATTTCGAAGGATTTTTGTTATATATGGGAATTTACTCATTTCAAGGGTTAATTTCTTAAATAGTCATTTTTGCAGATCAAGGGTTATTTATTAAAGTTCATCAAGTTGCTCATAAGTTGTATTTAGTAGGTTTGTTATCATTTATTCTTATTACCCAACCCCGTAACCTAACCTCTTGTAATCTTAGTGTATTTAGTAGGTTCTATCATATGTTCTTATTCCCCAACCCTTTAACCTAACCTTTCAGATGTACTTTATTGTGTTTTTGACGTATTTGTTGAATATATTATCCTTTTCATAACCTTTCAGATGTAGTTTTGTTTCTCCTTTGTATATTTTTACCCAAACCCACCATCCCACTTAACCTTCTTTCCTTCTTTTACTTTGTTTCTCCTACTCCTTCTATCCCCCTTTTCTATCTCTCTCCCTTATTCTATCTCTTTATCTCCCTCCTTCTCTTTCCCTTCGCTCATTCTCTTATTTTTTCCTCAAATTCAAGTCTTAATGCTCCCATTCTCTCACTCTCTCTCATTCTCTCTCTTCTTTGGTCCCATTCTCTTCCGTCCCCTCTCTCTTACTCTTTTCTCCTCTTTTCATGCTGTCACCCCCTTGCTCTCTTGTTTTTTCTCAATTTCAAGTCTTAGTAGATCTGATTCTTTACTATTGTAATTTTATTATTACTAAGATAAAGAATGAACTTATATGTGGAAACAAAGTAAAAGAAGGAAAGAAGGTTAAGTGGGACGGTGGGTTTGGGTAAAAATATACAAAGGAGAAACAAAACTACATCTGAAAGGTTATGAAAAGGATAATATATTCAACAAATACGTCAAAAACACAATAAAGTACATCTGAAAGGTTAGGTTAAAGGGTTGGGGAATAAGAACATATGATAAAACCTACTAAATACACTAAGATTACAAGAGGTTAGGTTAAGGGGTTGGGTAATAAGAATAAATGATAACAAACCTACTAAATACAACTTATGAGCAACTTGATGAACTTTAATAAATAACCCTTGGTCTGCAAAAATGACTATTTGAGAAATTAACCCTTGAAATGAGTAAATTCCCATATATAACAAAAATCCTTTGAAATGGTTAAACACCCAATCTAAAACAAATAACACTTGAAATGCAAAAATGTCCATTTGAGAAATTAACCCTTGAAATGAGTAAATGAATATGAGACAATGATTGACGAAACACAAAAGACAAGCAGGAATAATTATGTAAGTTAGATCATGTCTGGTTGGACTTGATAAGTTAGGATACATCAGTTTGGGAATGTAAGATTAAGTTAGGTAAAGCAAGTTAGGTTAGGTTAGGATAGGTAAGATAAGTTACGTAAGTTAGGTTAAGCAGGTTAAGTTAGGTAAGGAAGGTTAAGCAGGATAAGTTAGGTTAAGTTAGGTAAGTTAGGATAGGTAAAGTTAGGTTAAGTTAGGTAATGTAGGTAAGTTAGGTTAAGCAGGATAAGTTATGTTAAGTTAGGTAAGTTAGGTAAAATAGGTAAGGTAAGGTAAGTTAAGTTAGGATAGGTAAAGTTAGGTTAAGCTAGGTAATGTAGGTAAGTTAGGTTAAGCAGGATAAGTTAGGTTAAGTTAGGTAAGTTAGGTAAGGTAAGTTAAGTTAGGATAGGTAAAGTTAGGTTAAGTAGGTTAAGTTAGGTAATGTAGGTAAGTTAGGTTAAGCAGGATAAGTTAGGTTAAGTTAGGTAAGTTAGGTAAGATAGGTAAGATAAGGTAAGTTAAGTTAGGATAGGTAAAGTTAGGTTAAGTAGGTTAAGTTAGGTAATGTAGGTAAGTTAGGTTAAGCAGGATAAATTAGGTTAAGTTAGGTAAGATAGGTAAGGTAAGGTAAGTTAAGTTAGGATAGGTAAAGTTAGGTTAAGCAGGTTAAGTTAGGTAATGTAGGTAAGTTAGGTTAAGCAGGATAAGTTAGATTAAGTTAGGTAAGTTAGGTAAGATAGGTAAGGTAAGGTAAGTTAAGTTAGGATAGGTAAAGTTAGGTTAGGTTTAGGAACGTTATGTTAACTAAGTAACATTGGGTGGAGAGGTTAGGTTACGTAGGTTTAAGCAGTGAAGTTCAGAGAACAGTTTTAGGGTAAAGTGACTAAGAAAATATATTTTAACAGAAGTGCAGGTTTGGTATGAAAAGCTGAACTAGTTACATTTTGGAGAGAAATTTTATGACTGAAGATGTCTTAAAGAATGGAAGAAAGAGTTTCTTTGATGAACGAAGGTGTCTTAGAGAACAACTTTTGGTGAACGAAGGTGAATTAGAGATCACTTTGATGACTCCGAGAATAACTTTGATCAACGAAGATGTTTTGGAAAGTTTCTCTAATGAACGAAGGTGTCTTAGAGAACAACTTTTGGTGAACGAAGGTGAATTAGAGATCATTTTGATGACTGAGAATAACTTTGATCAACGAAGAAAAACTTTGATAGCTCGGGGAATAACTTTTATGGTAGGACGCTGTATGGTGGTGTTGAGGGCGGTGTAACGCTGTGTGGTGGTGTTGTGGGCGGTGTGGTCGCTGTGTGGTGGTGTTGTGGGCGGTGTGGTCGCTGTGTGGTGGTGTTGTGGGCGGTGTGGTCGCTGTGTGGTGGTGTTGAGGGCGGTGTGACGCTGTGTGGTGCTGTTGTGGGTGGTGTGACGCAGTATGGTGCGGGAAGCGGGAAGATCGTGCCTCTCACAGCTACTTGAGCACTACGACAAAGTCACTGTGGCATTAGAAGAGAAACAGAATGCTGATGTTATATACACGGACTTCGCAAAGGCTTTCGATAAATGTGACCATGGCGTGATAGCACACAAAATGAAGTCAATGGGAATAACAGGTAAAGTAGGACGTTGGATACTCAGTTTTCTGTCAAACAG
Source organism: Procambarus clarkii (assembly GCF_040958095.1). Classification (NCBI taxonomy): domain Eukaryota; kingdom Metazoa; phylum Arthropoda; class Malacostraca; order Decapoda; family Cambaridae; genus Procambarus; species Procambarus clarkii. The sequence continues at coordinate 7,411,229 of NC_091183.1, read as the reverse complement.
GACTCAGCGAGTAACTGTCAACCATATAAAATCTAGTCCAAGTGCAGTGAAAAGCTCTGTACCTCAGGGTACAGTCCTTGCACCGCTGCTTTTCCTTATTCTCATATCAGATATAGACAAAAATACAAGTCACAGCTTCGTATCATCCTTTGCAGATGACACAAAAATCAGTATGAAAATTACCTCGGCTGAGGACATTGAAAAACTTCAAGCTGATATTAATAAAGTTTTCGACTGGGCATCAGAAAATAACATGATGTTTAACAGTGATAAATTTCAGGTACTCAGGTACGGTAAAAATGAGGACCTTAAACATAATACAGAGTACAAAACACAATCAAATGTACCCATAGTAGGAAAACAGCATGTAAAGGATTTGGGAATAATAATGTCTGATGACCTAACGTTTAAGGAGCATAACCAAGCAAATATTGCGACAGCCAGAAAAATGATAGGATGGATTACGAGAACTTTCAAATCCAGGGATCCCATCACAATGGTTGTACTCTTCAAGTCACTTGTGTTGTCCCGTCTTGAGTACTGCTCAGTACTCACTTTCCCCTTCAGAGCAGGAGAGATTGCTGAAATAGAGGGAATACAGAGAACATATACGGTACGCATAGACGCAATAAAGCACCTAAATTATTGGGATCGTCTCAAAGCCCTCCAAATGTACTCACTAGAAAGGAGACGAGAGAGATATCAAATAATATACACCTGGAAGATACTGGAGGGCCAAGTACCAAATCTACACAGTAAAATAACAACGTACTGGAGTGAACGATATGGAAGAAAATGTAGAATAGAACCAGTGAAGAGCAGAGGTGCCATAGGCACAATCAGAGAACACTGTATAAACATCAGAGGTCCGCGGTTGTTCAACGTCCTCCCAGCAAGCATAAAAAATATTGCCGGAACAACCGTGAACATTTTCAAGAGGAAACTAGATTTATTCCTCCAAGGAGTGCCGGACCAACCGGGCTGTGGTGGGTATGTGGGCCTGCGGGCCGCTCCAAGCAACAGCCTGGTGGACCAAACTCTCACAAGTCAAGCCTGGCCTCGGGCCGGGCTTGGGGAGTAGAAGAACTCCCAGAACCCCATCAACCTGGTATCAACCAGGTATGGTGGTGTTAAGATCAGTGTGACGCTGTATGGTGGTGTTGTGGGTGGTATGATGCTGTATGGTGTTGTTCAGGGAGGTGTGGCGCTGTTTGGTGGTTGTGTTAAGGGTGGTGTGACGCTATGTGGTGGTGTTGAGAGTGGTGTGATGCTGTGTGATGTTGTGGTCGCTGTGTGGTGGTGTTGAGGGAGGTGTGACGTTGTGTGGTGCTGTTGTGGGTGGTGTGACGCAGTGTGGTGGTGTTGAGGGCAGTGTGACGCTGTGTGGTTGTGTTGAGGGAGGTGTGACGCTGTGTGGTGGTGTTGAGGGTGGTGTGACACTGTGTGGGGCTGTTGAGGGTTGTGTGACGCTGTGTGGTGGTGTTGTGGCCGGTGTGACGCTATGTGGTGGTGTTGAGGGAGGTGTGACGTTGTGTGTTGGTGTTAAGGGTGGTGTAACGCTGTGTGGTGGTGTTGAGGGCGGTGAGACGCTGTGTGGTGCTGGTGTGGGTGGTGTGACGCAGTGTGGTGGTGTTGAGGGCAGTGTGACGCTGTGTGGTTGTGTTGAGGGTGGTGTGATGCTGTGTGGTGGTGTTGAGTGTGGTGTGACGCTGTGTGGTGTTTTTTAGGGAGGTGTGACGCTGTGTGGTGGTGTTGAGAGTGGTGTGACGCTGTGTGGTGGTGTTGAGGGTGGTGTGACGCTGTGTGATGGTGTTGAGGGTGGTGTGACGCCAGGGTGGTGGTCTTTAGGGAGGTGTGACGCTGTGTGGTGGTGTTGAGGGCAGTGTGACGCTGTGTGGTTGTGTTGAGGGTGGTGTGATGCTGTGTGGTGGTGTTGAGTGTGGTGTGACGCTGTGTGGTGTTTTTTAGGGAGGTGTGACGCTGTGTGGTGGTGTTGAGAGTGGTGTGACGCTGTGTGATGGTGTTGAGGGTGGTGTGACGCTGTGTGATGGTGTTGAGGGTGGTGTGACGCCAGGGTGAGATGTAGCTGTGTGACGTACCGTGTTGAAGACGCTGGTTTATGGAGTATGTCAAACGGTGTTTAACAATGACCGTTAATCATTATTTAAGTATCTTAGTGCAAGTGTTTGATAAAAAAAATCCAGCATGTTACATACCTGTTTATAAATTATTTCGTTGTCAGAATTCAGGGAGGACTGAAGTGATCCACGATGGTGGAAGAAATGATCCCTGGAGTTATATTCAGGAATAAACCCTTTTGCTGTCATAGCTGAGGGAAATGGTTCCCCGTAATCATGTTAGCAGTACTTAATGAAGGTAAAGGGGTCAAGTAGAGACTGGGAACATATGCTGAACCATTTACGGACGATTATACCGTTTCCTGTGATCCAGCCAGGAGTGTGGGCTGGGAATGACTCGTGGTTGTAACCAAGCGTAGGTTATGTCAGGGGAGACGCACATTTATAGACAGGAATCTGTATATAAACGGAAGAATCAGAAGGCGGTGGAGGAAGGGAGGGTGAGCCGAGGGCCGGTGAGAGAAGCACCTGGGCTTGGCCCCTCTAATTATCCAAAGCCTCCCAGCACTAATGAAGAAATTTGATATATTTAAACACTATAATGTGTGTGCTGAGTGTAGGACGTGAGGAAACTAATTTTTAATTTGAAATAATATCTTTGTTTTAACAAAATTAGACGAAACTAAGTTCAGGTGACACTACAAGAAGACAATCCAAGGGACAATGTTTTAGCTTTGGGTAATTAAATTATATAATATAATTACCCTATAATTGGGAATAATATAATTATTCCTAATTTAAGAATAAAATTATATTATTTAGGAGTAAAAACAATTCGTGAATCAGTAGTGGCAGGAGCCTGGTTAGTACACCAGTAGTGGCAGGAGCCTGGTTAGTGCACCAGTAGTGGCAGGAGCCTGGTTAGTGCACCAGTAGTGGCAGGAGCCTGGTTAGTGTACCAGTAGTGGCAGGAGCCTGGTTAGTACACCAGTAGTGGCAGGAGCCTGGTTAGTACACCAGTAGTGGCAGGAGCCTGGTTAGTGCACCAGTAGTGGCAGGAGCCTGGTTAATACACCAGTAGTGGCAGGAGCCTGGTTAGTACACCAGTAGTGGCAGGAGCCTGGTTAGTACACCAGTAGTGGCAGGAGCCTGGTTAGTACACCAGTAGTGGCAGGAGCCTGGTTAGTGCACCAGTAGTGGCAGGAGCCTGGTTAGTGCACCAGTAGTGGCAGGAGCCTGGTTAGTGCACCAGTAGTGGCAGGAGCCTGGTTAGTACACCAGTAGTGGCAGGAGCCTGGTTAGTGCACCAGTAGTGGCAGGAGCCTGGTTAGTACACCAGTAGTGGCAGGAGCCTGGTTAGTGCACCAGTAGTGGCAGGAGCCTGGTTAGTACACCAGTAGTGGCAGGAGCCTGGTTAGTGCACCAGTAGTGGCAGGAGCCTGGTGAGTACACCAGTAGTGGCAGGAGCCTGGTTAGTGCACCAGTAGTGGCAGGAGCCTGGTTAGTGCACCAGTAGTGGCGGGAGCCTGGTTAGTACACCAGTAGTGGCAGGAGTCTGGTTAGTGCACCAGTAGTGGCGGGAGCCTGGTTAGTACACCAGTAGTGGCAGGAGCCTGGTTAGTGCACCAGTAGTGGCAGGAGCCTGGTTAGTGCACCAGTAGTGGCAGGAGCCTGGTTAGTACACCAGTAGTGGCAGGAGCCTGGTTAGTACACCAGTAGTGGCAGGAGCCTGGTTAGTGCACCAGTAGTGGCAGGAGCCTGGTTAATACACCAGTAGTGGCAGGAGCCTGGTTAGTACACCATTAGTGGCAGGAGCCTGGTTAGTGCACCAGTAGTGGCAGGAGCCTGGTTAGTGCACTAGTAGTGGCGGGAGCCTGGTTAGTGCACCAGTAGTGGCAGGAGTCTGGTTAGTACACCAGTAGTGGCAGGAGCCTGGTTAGTGCACCAGTAGTGGCGGGAGTCTGGTTAGTGCACCAGTAGTGGCAGGAGCCTGGTTAGTACACCAGTAGTGGCAGGAGCCTGGTTAGTGCACCAGTAGTGGCGGGAGCCTGGTTAGTGCACTAGTAGTGGCAGGAGCCTGCTTAGTGCACCACAGTGGCAGGAGCCTGGTTAGTGCACCAGTAGTGGCAGGAGCCTGGTTAGTGCACCAGTAGTGGCAGGAGCCTGGTTAGTGCACCAGTAGTGGCAGAAGCCTGGTTAGTGCACCAGTAGTGGCAGGAGCCTGGTTAGTACACCAGTAGTGGCAGGAGCCTGGTTAGTGCACTAGTAGTGGCAGGAGCCTGGTTAGTGCACCAGTAGTGGCAGGAGCCTGGTTAGTACACCAGTAGTGGCAGGAGCCTGGTTAGTGCACCAGTAGTGGCAGGAGCCTGGTTAGTACACCAGTAGTGGCAGGAGCCTGGTTAGTGCACTAGTAGTGGCAGGAGCCTGGTTAGTGCACCACAGTGGCAGGAGCCTGGTTAGTGCACCAGTAGTGGCAGGAGCCTGGTTAGTGCACTAGTAGTGGCAGGAGCCTGGTTAGTGCACCACAGTGGCAGGAGCCTGGTTAGTGCACCAGTAGTGGCAGGAGCCTGGTTAGTCCACCAGTAGTGGCAGGAGCCTGGTTAGTGCACCAGTCGTGGCAGGAGCCTGGTTAGTGCACCAGTAGTGGCAGGAGCCTGGTTAGTGCACCAGTAGTGGCAGGAGCCTGGATAGTACACCAGTAGTGGCAGGAGCCTGGTTAGTGCACTAGTAGTGGCAGGAGCCTGGTTAGTGCACCACAGTGGCAGGAGCCTGGTTAGTACACCAGTAGTGGCAGGAGCCTGGTTAGTACACCAGTAGTGGCAGGTGCCTGGTTAGTGCACCAGTAGTGGCAGGAGCCTGGTTAGTACACCAGTAGTGGCAGGAGCCTGGTTAGTGCACTAGTAGTGGCAGGAGCCTGGTTAGTGCACCACAGTGGCAGGAGCCTGGTTAGTGCACCAGTAGTGGCAGGAGCCTGGTTAGTACACCAGTAGTGGCAGGAGCCTGGTTAGTACACCAGTAGTGGCAGGAGCCTGGTTAGTGCACCAGTAGTGGCAGGAGCCTGGTTAGTGCACCAGTAGTGGCGGGAGCCTGGTTAGTACACCAGTAGTGGCAGGAGCCTGGTTAGTGCACCAGTAGTGGCAGGAGCCTGGTTAGTACACCAGTAGTGGCAGGAGCCTGGTTAGTGTACCAGTAGTGGCAGGAGCCTGGTTAGTGCACTAGTAGTGGCAGGAGCCTGGTTAGTGCACCACAGTGGCAGGAGCCTGGTTAGTACACCAGTAGTGGCAGGAGCCTGGTTAGTACACCAGTAGTGGCAGGAGCCTGGTTAGTGCACCAGTAGTGGCAGGAGCCTGGTTAGTACACCAGTAGTGGCAGGAGCCTGGTTAGTGCACTAGTAGTGGCAGGAGCCTGGTTAGTGCACCACAGTGGCAGGAGCCTGGTTAGTGCACCAGTAGTGGCAGGAGCCTGGTTAGTACACCAGTAGTGGCAGGAGCCTGGTTAGTACACCAGTAGTGGCAGGAGCCTGGTTAGTGCACCAGTAGTGGCAGGAGCCTGGTTAGTGCACCAGTAGTGGCGGGAGCCTGGTTAGTACACCAGTAGTGGCAGGAGCCTGGTTAGTGCACCAGTAGTGGCAGGAGCCTGGTTAGTACACCAGTAGTGGCAGGAGCCTGGTTAGTGTACCAGTAGTGGCAGGAGCCTGGTTAGTGCACCAGTAGTGGCAGGAGCCTGGTAAGTGCACCACAGTGGCAGGAGCCTGGTTAGTGCCCAGGTAGTGGCCGGAATCTGGATACTGAGCAGCTTGTGGCAGTTATGTTGACTTCTCTGCATGGGATGCATTTTCACAGTAAATTAGTTTAAAGAACGTAAACATTTCAACATTATACAAAATGGCATGTTCTCTGATGATAGTTGTATGATTGATGTCGATTATTTTCCTGACAGCCAGCGTGGATACTAACTATCGCTCGGTAATTGAACTCTCCAATTGCCCGTTATATTTGCTATTAAATCAACTCTTTATCTGTTATTACAATTTGATACATAACTGATCCGGTCGACTGTGAATCCTACTCTGCTGACCCCACTGAATCGGTCTACACGGGAAATTGAGCTGTTTGTCTCTCGGTGATTGCTTCTATGACCATGTTACAATTGCAGGCAATCCCGGTGATATCTCGAGGGCATTTACCACAAACAACGAGCCATGTTGGGCTATCACGTTCTGCCGACCATACATTTAATGACTGGAATATAAAGTTATTCTTTATTTGTACATCATACTTCACAATCGTACTTAATATTCAACCATACTCCTTTCATTGAATATTATTTTATTCTTGTCTTTCAGTAATTTATATTGACTGATTCATAAGTGCTCTTGAATCTCATTTGTGAAATTTAACGTATTTCTTATTAAGTTTAAATTTGTGTTCACGTTTGTTCTTCTATACAAGAGTTTCTTCTAACGAGTTTTAAATTGCGTCCCGTAGTTACAGAAACCCTTTACATAAATTAAGTGCTAAAACCATCAAAAACTTGTAAATAAAAATGCGCATAGCAATTCTCTCTCTTTCGCTCACTCGTTCACACACACACACACACACACACACACACACACACACACACACACACACACACACACACACACAGATAGATAACAGAATGCCAGGAATAAATATGTCAGGATGAGAAGAGAGGCAGAAAGACAATACGAAAATGATATCGCAAGCAGGGCAAAGACTCAGCCTAAATTGTTGCATAGCCACATCAGGAGAAAAACAACAGTAAAGGAACAGGTTATGAAATTAAGGATAGGGGCGGAAGGATTCACTACAAATGACAAGGAAGTGTGTGAGGAATTGAATAAGAAATTCCAAGAGGTCTTCACCTTAAAGCAAGGAGAAATTCCAGAGGTAAGAGAGGGAATAGCTAACCTGGAAGACTTTGAGATTACCAGCGGGGAAGTAAGGAAGTGTTTACTAGAGTTGGATGTGACAAAGGCTATAGGCCCAGATGGAATCTCCCTTTGGGTTCAAAAGGAAGGAGCAAGAGAACTGTGCCTACCACTCTCCATAGTGTATAACAAATCACTGGCAACAGGGGAACTGCCAAATATTTGGAAAGCAGCTAACGTAGTCCCGATATACAAGAAAGGGGATAGACAGGAGGCACTGAACTACAGGCCAGTGTCCCTAACCTGCATACCATGCAAGCTGATGGAGAAGATTATGCGAAAAAAAACTAGTGGAGCATCTGGAGCGAAGGAACTTTGTAACACAGCATCAACATGGGTTCAGGGATGGCAGATCCTGCCTCACAGGGTTACTTGAATTCTACGACCAGGCAACAAAAATAAGGCAAGAAAGAGAAGGGTGGGCAGACTGCATATATTTAGATTGTCAGAAAGCCTTTGATACAGTGCCACACAAGAGGCTAGTGCGAAAGTTGGAGATGCAGGCTGGAGTGAGAGGGAAGGTACTCCGGTGGATAGAGGAGTACCTAAGCAACAGGAGACAACGAGTCTGTGTGAGGGGTGAGGTCTCAGATTGGCGAGACCTCACAAGTGGTGTCCCGCAGGGGTCAGTCCTTGGACCTATACTGTTTCTGGTATATGTAAATGATCTCCCAGAGGGTATAGATTCGTTCCTCTCAATGTTTGCCGACGATGCAAAAATTATGAGGAGGATTGAAACAGAGGATGATAGTAGGAGGCTATAAGATGACCTAGTGACTGACTGAGTGTACACCTCGTGTCAGCAGGGTGGTTCACCTCGTGTCAGCAGGGTGGTACACCTCGTGTCAGCAGGGTGGTACACCTCGTGTCAGTAGGGCGGTACACCTCGTGTCAGCAGGGTGGTACACCACGTGTCAGCAGGGCGGTACACCTCGTGTCAGTAGGGCGGTACACCTCGTGTCAGCAGGGTGGTACACCTCGTGTCAGCAGGGCGGTACACCTCGTGTCAGCAGGGTGGTACACCTCGTGTCAGCAGGGTGGTACACCTCGTGTCAGCAGGGTCGTACACCACGTGTCAGCAGGGTGGTACACCACGTGTCAGCAGGGTGGTACACCACGTGTCAGCAGGGTGGTACACCTCGTGTCAGTAGGGCGGTACACCACAAGTCAGCAGGGTGGTACACCTCGTGTCAGCAGGGTGGTACACCTCGTGTCAGCAGGGTGGTACACCTCGTGTCAGCAGGGTGGTACACCTCGTGTCAGTAGGGCGGTACACCTCGTGTCAGCAGGGTGGTACACCACGTGTCAGCAGGGCGGTACACCTCGTGTCAGTAGGGCGGTACACCTCGTGTCAGCAGGGTGGTACACCTCGTGTCAGCAGGGCGGTACACCTCGTGTCAGCAGGGTGGTACACCTCGTGTCAGCAGGGTGGTACACCTCGTGTCAGCAGGGTGGTACAACACGTGTCAGCAGGGTGGTACACCACGTGTCAGCAGGGTGGTACACCACGTGTCAGCAGGGTGGTACACCTCGTGTCAGTAGGGCGGTACACCACAAGTCAGCAGGGTGGTACACCTCGTGTCAGCAGGGTGGTACACCTCGTGTCAGTAGGGCGGTACACCTCGTGTCAGCAGGGCGGTACACCACGTGTCAGCAGGGCGGTACACCTCGTATCAGCAGGGCGGTACACCACGTGTCAGTAGGGCGGTACACCACGTGTCAGTAGGGCGGTACACCTCGTGTCAGCATGGCGGTACACCTCGTGTCAGTAGGGCGGTACACCACGTGTCAGTAGGGCGGTACACCACGTGTCAGCAGGGTGGTATACCACGTGTCAGCAGGGTGGTACACCACGTGTCAGTAGGGCGGTACACCACGTGTCAGCAGGGCGGTACACCACGTGTCAGCAGGGCGGTACTCCACGTGTCAGTAGGGCGGTACACCTCGTGTCAGCAGGGCGGTACACCTCGTGTCAGCAGGGCGGTACACCACGTGTCAGTAGGGCGGTACACCACGTGTCAGCAGGGCGGTACACCACGTGTCAGTAGGGCGGTACACCACGTGTCAGCAGGGCGGTACACCTCGTGTCAGCTGGGCAGTACACCACGTGTCAGTAGGGCGGTACACCACGTGTCAGTAGGGCGGTACACCTCGTGTCAGCAGGGTGGTACACCTCGTGTCAGTAGGGCGGAACACCTCGTGTCAGCAGGGCGGTACACCACGTGTCAGCAGGGCGGTACACCTCGTGTCAGCAGGGCGGTACACCACGTGTCAGTAGGGCGGTACACCACGTGTCAGCAGGGTGGTACACCACGTGTCAGCAGGGCGGTACACCACGTGTCAGCAGGGCGGTACACCACGTGTCAGTAGGGCGGTACACCACGTGTCAGTAGGGCGGTACACCTCGTGTCAGTAGGGCGGTACACCACGTGTCAGCAGGGTGGTACACCTCGTGTCAGTAGGGCGGTACACCTCGTGTCAGCAGGGCGGTACACCTCGTGTCAGCAGGGCGGTACACCTCGTGTCAGCAGGGCGGTACACCTCGTGTCAGCAGGGCGGTACACCACGTGACAGTAGGGTGGTACACCACGTGACAGTAGGGTGGTACACCACGTGTCAGTAGGGCGGTACACCTCGTTTCAGCAGGGCGGTACACCTCGTGTCAGCAGGGTGGTACACCACGTGTCAGCAGGGTGGTACCTTGTGTCAGCAGGGCGGTACACCTCGTGTCAGCAGGGTGGTACACCTCGTGTCAGTAGGGTGGTACACCACGTGTCAGCAGGGTGGTACCTTGTGTCAGCAGGGTGGTACACCACGTGTCAGTAGGGCGGTACACCTCGTGTCAGTAGGGCGGTACACCACGTGTCAGCAGGGTGGTACACCACGTGTCAGCAGGGTGGTACCTTGTGTCAGCAGGGTGGTACACCACGTGTCAGTAGGGCGGTATACCTCGTGTCAGTAGGGTGGTACACCACGTGTCAGCAGGGCGGTACACCTCGTGTCAGCAGGGTGGTACACCACGTGTCAGTAGGGCGGTACACCACGTGTCAGCAGGGTGGTACACCTGTTGTCAGCAGGGCGGTACCTTGTGTCAGCAGTGCGGTACACCTCGTGTCAGCAGGGTGGTACCTTGTGTCAGCAGTGCGGTACACCACGTGTCAGTAGGGTGGTACACCACGTGTCAGCAGGGTGGTACCTTGTGTCAGCAGTGCGGTACACCTCGTGTCAGCAGGGCGGTACACCACGTGACAGTGGGGCGGTACACCTCGTGTCAGCAGAGTAGTACACCACGTGTCAGCAGGGTGGTACACCTCGTGTCAGCAGGGCGGTACACCTCGTGTCAGTAGGGTGGTACACCACGTGTCAGCAGGGCGGTACACCTTGTGTCAGCAGGGCGGTACACCTCGTGTTAGCAGAGTAGTACACCACATGTCAGTAGGGCGGTACACCAGTTGTCAGCAGGGTGGTACACCTCGTGTCTGCAGGGCGGTACACCTCGTGTCAGCAGGGCGGTACACCACGTGTCAGCAGGGCGGTAAACCACGTGTCAGCAGGGCGGTACACCTCGTGTCAGCAAGGCGGTACACCACGTGTCAGCAAGGCGGTACACCACTTGTCCGTAGGGCGGTACAGCACGTGTCAGCAGGGCGGTACGCCTCGTGTCAGTAGGGCGGTACACCTCGTGTCAGTAGGGCGGTACACCTCGTGTCAGTAGGGTGGTACACCTCGTGTCAGTAGGGCGGTACACCACTTTCAGCAGGGTGGTACACCTCGTGTCAGTAGAGTGGTACACCTGATGTCAGCAGGGGTGGTACACCACGTGTCAGCAGGGCGGTACACCACGTGTCAGCAGGGTGGTACACCACGTGTCAGTAAGGCGGTACACCACGTGTCAGCAGGGTGGTACACCACGTGTCAGCAGGGCGGTACTCCACGTGTCAGCAGGGCGGTACACCTCGTGTCAGCAGGGTGGTACTCCACGTGTCAGTAGGGCGGTACACCAGTTGTCAGCAGGGTGGTACACCACGTGTCAGCAGGGTGGTACCTTGTGTCAGCAGTGCGGTACACCACGTGTCAGCAAAGTGGTACACCTGATGTCAGCAGGGTGGTACACCACGTGTCAGCAGGGCGGTACACTACGTGTCAGCAGGGTGGTACCTTGTGTCAGCAGGGCGGTACACCTCGTGTCAGTAGGGTGGTACACCACATGTCAGCAGGGTGGTACACCACGTGTCAGCAGGGTGGTACCTTGTGTCAGCAGGGCGGTACACCTCGTGTCAGTAGGGTGGTACACCATGTGTTAAACACCTGCGGTCCTTGCTTGAATGTCTACACCCATCACCAGTGTGTCATCATAACTTGTAAGATATCACTTGTGGTCAGAGCTTGAGTTATCTACACTTGCCACTCAGAATATTGTATCGTCACTTGCATGTTACCACATTGCTGGAGAAGTTCATCAGGGCATCTATAGTTCATCATTGTATTGTTACAAGGTTTGAGCGAAAAGGCCGATCTTTAAAGTAAAAAGAAATATTTTCTCTTGTTTTATCTATGTGTTTCCTTGTGTTGATCTGAGATCGACCGTCCGACCCGATGTTATCTCGTTATCACCTGTAACTGGTGTGGGTAAAATGAACAAGGAGACAATGAGCGATTGGTCGTTACAGCCGTCTGCGGGACCCTGTATTACCTCACAGTCTTGGGTATAAGTGCTACACCTCATAACACATTTAGTATTTGTTATACTTTTGTGTCCCTTTGATTATGTGGTGTTATTATTATAGTCATTAATATTGATTTCCTTCTCTGTGTGATACCATGTATATTTCTAATCTCTCCTGGAGCAGAAAATAAGATGGTATGAGAACGATTACATAAAGATGCTCTATGCAAATGTAAGGGCCATGAGTAGAGAGTACTGCAAACATCCCACTGACAGCAATAAAGAGAAGTTTAAAACTGTGTGTCAAGTAGCCAGGGAAGAGAAAATTAAAGAGCGGGAAAGTCAATGGCTTGACTTCACTAGCTCTATTGGAACAGAAACATCTGCATGACAAGTGTAGGCAAAAAGCCAGATCGCGATGGGGAGCAGAACCCTGTCTGCGGCTCATAAAGACCCCCAGGGTAAGGCTGAAGAACTAATTCACAAGTGGAGTGATGCTACATCCTCCTCCTTCCTCCCGGCCGAACTAAGCAGGGAACAGTTCCTGCGGCATAATGACAGGAGAATCAAGATGACAGGAGCACAATCTAGTGATGATTAGAATGGAGAACCGATCACAGCCCAGGAAGTAATGGAGGGGGGCTATGAAAAAGGGTAAAAGTACTGCACCTGGTGAGAATGGAGTCACCTACGACATACGTAATGCACTGTGTGAACTGTCTGGGAATCCACTACTCCACCTTTTAAATAAATCGCTCCTAAGTGGAGTGTTGCTCACACAATGCAAACACGCAATAATCGTTCCAATACCGAAGCCCATAACCCTGGCAATTACAGATCTATCAGTCTCATGTCATGCACTTGCAAGATGCGTGAAAGGATCATTCTAAACCAACTGTTGCACAAAATAGGCAGGCTAGGAGAGGGGGGTCAATGGATTTGTTAAAGAACGGAGCACAACAAATTGTATAGTTAATTACACGGTTAATGACACGGCTAGGTACTCTGTATTTGTTGACATCAAAGGAGCTTTCGACAAAGCACAGGGGATTGCGATTCTGGATGAGCTTGCATGCATGGATGTCAAAGGGAGACTCATGAAATGGGTTGAAGACTACCTCACGGGGAGGAAAGCCAAGGTCTGCTTCAATGGAGCAGTCTTAAGAACAATGAGTATGGAACGCGGGACCCCCCAAGGCGGATTCTTAACGCCACACTATTCAATGTACTTATGAACGCCATTGCAAATATTGATTTTCCGGAAGGGACGCAACAAGTGGGGTATGCAGATAATGTCCTAATACAAGCCCCAACCTTAGGAAAAATTAAACAGTCCATTGAACTCTTTGGAAGGAAATGTGCTGAGCTCGGTTTCACTCTCTGCACAAACGAGACAAAAGCATATACTCATCACAGGCGGGGAGAAAATGAAGAACAACAAATTAATGGTGTAACAAGTGAAAGGGTTGACCACTATCGGTACTTTGGCGTCACTGTCGGCTCTAACAAGGGGAAGAAAGAGGAACTCAATAATTCATAGGAACAAGCAAAAGTCGACTCAGGGCACTGAAAACTACGACCTGGAATGGACATAGAGCCTTTAATGCTGTGCTTAAAATTATGTACACAGCCTATGTGTGCTCCGTCATAGACTATGCCGCACCAGTTTTGTGCACCTACTCTCAACGCAATATGAAAAGGCTCGATAGCATTCAAAATGAAGCCATGACAATCATTCTTTGAGTCCCAGAACTGCCAAAAAGTCTAATCTATGAGAGGAGTTGTCCCTCCCCAGTGTTAAAAGCAGAATTAAGGAACTGAATGCTAAGCTTGCAATTAGGATAGCCTGAGATCCCTATTACAATGATATTGCCAAGAAAAATCTGAGTTCTGTGCTGCTAACAGGAGGAAACAGGAGAAGCAAAAAATGACATCTCAGATCAGTTTGCTACTTCGAAGAACTTCATCTGTTTGAACAAGCCCGTGAGATCATGCCTGTAGAAAGGTTACCTCCCTGGGAGGATGACTCATACGGAATTATCATCAATGAAATGACATAAAAAAAATCCAACATGATACCACAAGAAATGAGGCACAAGAATCTGCAGGAAATTTATAAAGAAGCCGGAAATGAACTTGATCAATTCAACACTATTGGGTCATCTAATCCTGTCAATGGCAGGGCTGGTGAAGCATACACTGTAATTAAGGATAATGCTTTTCAACGCAAAAATGAAGAAAAAACACGTATTGAGAATTATGTCTCTTCAACGCAAGTAGAGCTAATTGTCATTGTTATGGCGTTAAGATTCCTTGTAAGAAACACTAATGGTGCAGTGATCTGCACTGATTCAAAAGCAGCACTGCAAAGCCTAAGTAAAAATCGGGCAGAAAATCTTACGATAGTCGCTGAAATTAAGAGAGCTGTGAGAGTACTTACCAATCAGGGAAGAGTCGTCAAGTATCTGTGGATCCCCTCCCATGTTGGAATATGTGGAAATGAACGAGCAGATGTGCTGGCTGCTGAAGGTGCTGAAAGAGTCCATATTAAATACTTCATACCCAAGACTCTACTACAAATTAGAGGTATTGTCAGGCAACATCACCGTGACAAGGTAACCGAGGAAAGGAGGATAGAGGCTCAAATCAGTGAGTCTGTTCGCTGGTAAACCCTGGTTGCAGCTGGTAATCCCAATCATTGTAGACGAAGAGGAGGAGAACGCGGGAGAGAATCAGTAATAACGAGAATCCGTCTTGGATACAAATATTCATGGAGATACGGAATGGAAACAACAGTTGATCAGCGGAGTTGCAGAATCTGTGGTGAGAGTGATGGACACCGCCTTGCCACTATCTACGTGAATGTGAACACCTGAGGGACATTAGAAAAATGTTGAGAATAGTAAACCCCTCATTGTTTGAGTTAGGAAAACACTATTTGTCAAACATTGAAACTGTTCTTAAAAGATTTCCCCATTTTGCACCCACAAGATTATGTAAGATTTTAAGGGTTAACAGATGTTAATCTTCTAGTTTGAGATGCTGTTCACTTGAGACAGTTAAGCAAGTCCCAGCTGTGTCTGGGTACAAGTGACAGGATGAACAACCCAGCGGATTTTCTTCCTATTGGAGAGTGTTCCCAATCGGAAGTTCCCACCATTCCCCTCTTCCATGTCTCTTTGTTCTCCCCACCATCCCCCACTCCACCGTCGCCTCGTCCTTCTAACCATTCCCCAATCCACCGTCCCATCGCCCTCCCCACCATCTCCCACTCCCCCGTCCCCTCGTCCTTCCTACCATTCCTCCTTTCTCCATCCTCTCGTCCTCCCCACCATCCCCCACTTCCCTGTTATCCTTTTCCTCCCCACCCTTCTCCATTCCCCTGTCCCCTCGTCCCCAGCATCCCTAACTCTCCCATCCCCTCGTCCTGCCCAACTTTACCTCCTAACCTGTCCCCTCGTCCTCCTCACTATTCCCCACTCACTCGTCCGATGCTTTCCCAAATGATCTGATTTTCCACCAGAAAATTGGAAACATCAAATGATCTGATGTTCCCATCACTGAAATATAAGAAAATCAGTTAGAAAAACGAAATGAAAAATAAAGAAAAAATCTGAAAATAAACTATTCTCATGAAATGAACGGTATGGTAAACAACACAGCTCAATGCCAACGCAATGTCAAACAAAATAATTAAATCAAAATGAAAATTAATCGAAATCCATGAAAATTCAATTTATCAATGCAATCGGAAACACTGAAATGGGATTATGACATATTTAGTATAGCGTGTGTAGCTATTACGTGCAACAAATAGCGCTGTTTTAAAAAAATGCATGTTTCTATCTGTCACAGGTGTTTCATCTAAACAGTAGGAATATAAAAACACGAATGTATGCGAATGGAACGTTGTGTCAAAATTTCAAAGCAATCGGTAAAGAACTTTTCGAGATTACAGCATGTGTTGCTCTTGCATCAAACAGAAACAGTTTTTCTAAAAAAAAAATGTTTTTTTTCCTGTCACAGGTGAAGCATGTATATAATAGATATATAAAAATACTCGCCTTTTCGAATGCTACCTTGTGTCAAAATTTCAAAGCAATCGGTAAAGAAGTTTTGAAGATTTCCCTCACATGAAAAACACAGCTAAAAAAAAAAACATTTTTTCCTGTCGGAGACGTGACATTTATATAGTATGTATATAAAAACCCGCTCGGATGCGGATGGAATGTTGTGAGAAAACTTCAAAGCAATCGGTGAAGAACTTTCAGAGATTAACGATTTTTGAACAAACGAACATTTACATATTTAATAATATAAATTGTTATTCTTTGATAATTGTTATGGTGTACTCACCTAACTGTACTCACCTAATTGTGTTTGCGGGGGTTGAGCTCTGGCTCTTTGGTGTCGCCTCTCAACCACCAATCAACAGGTGTACAGATTCCTGAGCCTATTGGGCTCTATCATATCTACACTTAAACTGTGTATGAAGTCAGCCTCCACCACATCACTTCCTAATGCATTCCATTTGTCAACCACTCTGACACTAAAAAAGTTATTTCTAATATCTCTGTGGCTCATTTGGGCACTCAGTTTCCACCTGTGTCCCCTAGTGCGTGTGCCCCTTGTGTTAAATAGCCTTTATCTACCTTGTCAATTCCCTTGAGAATCTTGAATGTGGTGATCATGTCCCCCCCTAACTTTTCTGTCTTCCAGCGAAGTGTGGATTAATTCACGTAGTCTCTCCTCGTAGCTCATTCCTCTCAGCTCGAGTACTAGTCTGGTGGCAAACCTTTGAGCCTTTTCCAGTTTGGTCTTATCCTTGTCTAGATATGGACTCCATGCTGGGGCTGCATACTCCAGGATTGGCCTGACATATGTGGTATACAAAGTTCTGAATGTTTCCTTACACAAGTTTCTGAATGCCGTTCTTATGTTGGGCAGCCTGGCATATGCCGCTGATGTTATCCTCTTGATATGTGCTGCAGGAGACAAGTCTGGCGTGATATCAACCCCCAAGTCTTTTTCTTTCTCTGACTCCTGAAGTATTTCCTCTCCCAGGTGGTACCTTGTATCTGGCCTCCGGCTCCCTACACCTATCTTCATTACATTACATTTGCTTGGGTTAAACTCTAACAACCATTTGTTCAACCATTCCTTCAGCTTGTCTAGGTCTTCTTGAAGCCTCAAACAGTCCTCCTCTGTCTTAATTCTTCTCATAATTTTGGCATCGTCCACAGACATTGAGAGAAATGAATCTATACCCTCCGGGAGATCATTTACATATATCAGAAACAAGATAGGACCGAGTACAGAGCCCTGTGGGACTCCACTGGTGACTTGACTTCACGCCAATCTGAGGTCTCACCCCTCACCGTAACTCTCTGCTTCCTATTGCTTACGTACTCCCTTATCTACTGGAGCACCTTACCAGCTACACCTGCCTGTCTCTCCAGCTTATGTACCAGCCTCTTATGCGATACTGTGTCAAAGGCTTTCCAACAATCCAAGAAAATGCAGTCCGCCCAGCCTTCTCTTTCTTGCTTAATCTCTGTCACCTGCTCGTAGAATTCTATTAAGCCAGTCAGGCAAGATTTACCATCCCTGAACCCATGTTGGCGATTTGTCACGAAGTCCCTTCTCTCCAAATGTGTTACCAGGTTTTTTCTCACGATCTTCTCCATCACCTTGCATGGTATACAAGTCAAGGACACTGGCCTGTAGTTCAGTGCCTCTTGCCTGTCGCTCTTTTTGTATATTGGGACAACATTCTCCGTCTTCCATATTTCTGGTAGGCCTCCCGTCTCCAGTGACCTACTATACACTATGGAGAGTGGCAAGCAAAGTGCCTCTGCACACTCTTTCAGTACCCATGGCGAGATCCCGTCTAGACCAACAGCAATTCTAACATCCAGATCCAGCAGGTGTCTCTTGACCTCCTCTCTCGTAATTTCGAACCCTTCCAAGGCCGCCTGGTTTAATTCCCTTTCTCCTGGCAGTGACCTCCCCTTGTTCTATTGTGAAGACCTCCTGGAACCTCTTGTTGAGTTCTTCACACACCTCTTTGTCATTCTCTGTACACCTGTCCTCGCCTGTTCTAAGTTTCATTACCTGTTCTTTCACTGTTGGTTTCTCCTGATGTGACTGTGGAGTAGCTTTACTTCGGTCTTGGCTTTTTTTGCTATATCATTTTCATAACTTTTCTCAGCTGCTCTTCACACCCTAACATACTCATTTCTGGTTCTCTGGTATCTCTCTCTGCTATCTGGTGTTATGTTTTTCCGGAAGTTCCTTCACGTCCTTTTGTTCAGTCCCTCTGCTTCCATATATGCCTTATTATGCCATGGATTCTTCTTTTGCTTCTTGGATTTTTCCCTTTGGGACGGGATGAACCTGTTTACTGCCTCTTGACACTTTTGGTTGACATAGTCCATCATATCTTGTACAGACTTATCTCTGAGGTCTGTGTCCCAAGGTATTTCCCTTAGGAAACGTCTCATCTCCTCATATTTCCCCTTTCGGTAAGCCAGCCTTTTATTTCCTATTTCTTTTTTGGGGGAGATAATTCCTAGCTCTACCAGGTACTCAAAGTTCAATTCAATGTGATCACTCATTCTCAATGGTGCTTCCATCTTAACTTCCCTTATATCCCACTCATTTAGGGTAAATATCAGATCGAACATGGCTGGGTCATCTTCTCTCATTCTTGTTGGTTCCTTGATGTGCTGGCTTAGAAAGTTTCTTGTTGTCACTTCCAGCAGTTTAGCTCTCCATGTTTCTAGTCCTCCATGCGTGTCTCTGTTCTCCCAATCTATCTTTTCGTGGTTGAAGTCTCTCATGATTAGTAGTCCAGATCCATTCCTGCTAGCAACAGAAGCTGCTCTCTCTATTATGTTAATGGTGGCCATGTTGTTTCTATCATATTCCTGTCCTGGTCTTCTGTCATTTGGTGGTGGATTATACATGACTACGGCAATAATTTTTTGTCATCCAATTGTTATGGTACCTGTTATGTAGTCACTGAAACCTTAACAGCCCAGAATAATCATCTCAAAATCCCAGCCTTTTCTTACCAGCAGAGCTACACCACCACCACCTCTTCTTTCTCTCTCTTTCCTCATAACATTGTCCTGTGGGAATACTGCATTTGTTATGACTTTCATTAGCTTTGTTTCTGTGAGAGCTATTATGTCTGGGTTTTCTTCGAGTATGCATTCCCCAAGTTCATTTGCTCTATTTGTAATTCCATCTATGTTAGTGTACATTGCCTTGAGGCTTACTTTCTTCTAACCCTTCTCAAATTGCCTCTTTGGCGAGTGTTCTGCTGGTGGGAGGAAGCTGTTCCATGGGTGTGAGGATTTGTGAGGTGGATAACAGGGTCTCAGAGGATACTGGGGTGAGGGGTGGAGGGGTTAAGTGAAAAGAGGGGGGGAAGGGATTGTATGGGATGAAGGGGGTGGGAGGACAGGAAGGAAAAGGGGGGAGGGGGGATATGGCAGGAGGAGAGGAAGGGTAGCAGGGTGGAATGGGGTGTGGGGGGGAGTGAGATTTGGCTGAGCATTTGAGTTGGGGCAGGGAGGGGTTTGGGGTAGGGGGGTTTTCTATGCAGAGGAGAATGGTGGGATTGCCCTCCCCTCTGGTGTTACTAGGTAGCTGGCTGTGGGTTCCCCCCTTACCTCTGGGGATGTTGTGTTGCGAACTGTGATTATCTGGTTTTCCCTCTCGCCCTGCACTTCTTCCTTGCTTCTGCCTCCATGGTTCTCTCCTCCCTCATCATGTCCCTCTGGAAGAATACTTTTTTTAATTCTCCCACATATTGCAGGTGGCTCTTCCTTGTTAGACTCTTCTCCTTTGTGTTCTTGTTTGTAAACACTATCTTTAAGACACTGTTTCGGTCTTTGTTGTACCAGCCTAGCCTGAAGAGCTTCTCAATGCTATGCTCAGCCCCATTCCATCTCTAGTGCTTATAGTATTTCATTCACTGCTGCTTTGTCCTTATCATTCCACTCTGTCCTATTGGAGCCTTCCTTCTCTATAATACCCACAGCTACCACCGATCTTTTTCTTTCCAGCAGCGGGCTAGTGGAGGGTGTTGCTTCCTGTGAGGTGGCTGCTTTCATGGCCACCTCCATCACATGTGGACATTACTTCAGATTTTTTTAAGCATTTCTGCAAATGTTGCTTTTATAGTGGCATTCTCTTTCAATATACTATTTCCACCTTCTCCCTGGATGATTATCTTGGTCTCAGCATCAGTATTGTTCTCTTTGAGGGTTCTTATCTCCTCTCCTTTGCTGCTGTCAGCTCTCTTTTCAGGTTGCTTAACCATTCATAGTGGAGTGAGAGAGAGGGAGGAGTGGAAAAGGGTGAGAGAGTGGAGTGGAAAAGGGTGAGAGAGTGGAGTGGAAATAGTGGAATAGTTGGGGAATAGGGGTGGAAAGGAGGGGCTGTGCTTAGGAGGAGGGGGAGGGGAGGGATTTGGAGAGTGCTAGGGCGTGGAATGCTGGGGAGGGGGGGGGGGAATAAGGGGTATAGTTGGTCAATAGGGCCTGAAAGGTGAGCTAGACAGATAGGAAGAGAGGAAGAGGCGTAGGGAGGAAGGTGGTATAGAGGGGGAGGAAGAGAGAGGAGGGGATCAAGAGAGAGAGAGAGAGAGAGAGAGAGAGAGAGAGAGAGAGAGAGAGAGAGAGATAATAATTGAACAAGTGATGAAGCTGCAGAAAGGGGAGAACAGATACACAGAAAATGACAAGGAAGTGTGTGAAGAACTCAACAAGAGATTCCAGGAGGTCTTCACAATAGAACAAGGAGAAGCCCCTGCACTAAGTGAGGAGACGACAAACCAAGCAACCTTGGAGGAATTTGACCTCACCAGTGATGAGGTCAAAAGGTGTCTGCTGGAGCTGGATGTGACAAACGCTGTTGGGCCTGACAGAATCTCACCATGGATACTAAAGGAAGGTGCAGAAGCACTAAATGTGCCACTCTCTATGGTATATAACAGGTCACTGGAAACAGGAGACTTACCAGAAAGTTGCAAGACAGCTAACGTGGTCCCAATATACAAGAAGGGTGACAGGCAAGAGGCACTGAACTACAGGCCAGTTTCCTTAACTTGTATACCATGCAAGGTGATGGAGAAGATCGTGAGGAAAAGGCTCGTAGAGCATGTGGAAGGAAATAACTTTGTAACGCGCCTCCAACACGGGTTCAGGGATGGTAAATCGTTCCTCACAGGTTTAATAGAATTTTATGAGCTGCATTTTCCTGGACTGTCAAAAAGCCTTTGACACAGTACCCCATAAAAGGCTGTTAAAAAAGTTGGAGCAACAGGCAGGAGTAAAAGGGAAGGTGCTCCAGTGGATAAGGGAGTACTTAAGCAACAGGAAACAGCGAGTAACGGTGAGGGGGAGACATCAGAGTTTCGAGATGTCACCAGCGGAGTCCCACAGGGCTCAGTACTTGGACCCATCCTGTTTCTAATATATGTGAACGATCTTCCGGAGGGTATAGACTCATTCCTCTCAATGTTTGCTAATGATGCAAAAATTATGAGAAGAATCAAGACGGATGATGATAGACAGAGACTACAGGATGACCTGGATAAACTGGAGGAATGGTCTAGAAAATGGCTGCTAAAGTTCAACTCAGGAAAGTGTAAGGTGATGAAATTAGGCAAAGGGAGCAGGAGGCTGAACACAAGGTATCATCTGGGAGGTGAAATCCTGCAAGAGTCAAATAGAGAGAAGGATTTGGGGGTTCATATCACACCGAACCTGTCCCGAGAGGCCCACATCAAAAGAATATCATCAGCGGCATATGCTAGACTGGCCAACATAAGAACTGCCTTTAGAAACTTGTGTAAGGAATCTTTCAGAACCCTGTATACCACAAATGTAAGACCAATTCTGGAGTATGCAGCTCCAGCCTGGAGTCCATACCTAGTTAAACACAAGACAAAGCTAGAGAAGATTCAGAGGTATGCCACTAGGCTCGTCCCGGAACTGAGAGGAATGAGCTACGAGGAAAGGCTAAAGGAGCTGAACCTCACATCCCTGGAAAATAGAAGAGTAAGGGGAGACATGATAACCACCTACAAAATTATCAGGGGAATTGACAGGGTGGACAAAGACAAACTCTTCAGCACGGGTGGAACACGAACAAGGGGACACAGGTAGAAACTTAGTACCCAGATGAGCCACAGAGATGTTAGAAATAATTTTTTCAGTGTCAGAGTAGTTAATAAATGGAATGCATTAGGCAGTGATGTGGTGGAGGCTGACTCCATACACAGTTTCAAATGTAGATATGATAGAGCCCAGTAGGCTCAGGAATCTGTACACCAGTTGCTTGACAGTTGAGAGGAGGGACCAAAGAGCCAAAGGTCAACCCCCGCAAGCACAATTAGGTTAGTACACAGCTTGGCAGAACACACAGCGTGGTAGAACACACAGCTTGGCAGAACACACAGCTTGGTAGAACACACAGCTTGGTAGAACACATAGCTTGGTAGAACACAGAGCTTGGCAGAACACAGAGCTTGGCAGAACACAGAGCTTGGTTGAACTCACAGCTTGGTAGAACACACAGCTTGGCTGAACACAAAAAAGCTTCAGTAATATTTCTCTTAGAAATATGTCACCTCAGACAAGCAATGTATAAACATTAACATAAATTTTAGTGTTTTAAATCCTATCCTTATGGTATATGGCGACGTCTGGCTTGGCTGTCATCACCGATTTACATTATTATGTTTATACACTGTCATGTAAGCTTACAACTTCAGGAACTCAAACATAAATCTAACTATATAAATATAAATGAAAATGTTCGTTTGTTCAAAAAGTCTAATCTCTTAAAGTTCTTCACCGATTGCTTTGAAATTTTCACACAACGTTCCATTTGCATCCGAGCGGGTTTTTATATACATACTATATAGATGTAATGTCTGTGACGGGAAAAAACATGTTTTTTGTAAAACTTTGTTTTTCATGTATTTTTCATGTGAGTGAAATCTTCGAAACCTCTTTACCGATTGCTTTGAAATTTTGACACAACGTTGCATTCGAATAAGCGCGTGCTTTTATGTACCTACTATATACATGCCTCACCTGTGACAGGGAAAAAAAAATTTTTTTTTAAACAACGCCATCTGTTGGACGTAAGAGCAACACACGCTGTAATCTCTAAAAGTTCTTCACCGATTGCTTTGAAATTTTGACTCAATGTTCCATTCGAATACGCGCATATTTTGATATACCTATTATATAGATGCAACACCTGTGACTGGTAAAAACATGCTTTTCTTTAAAAACAGCGCCATCTGTTGCTCGCTAGAGCAACACATGCTATGCTAAATATGTTACGCTTCCATTTCATTGTTTCCGATTGCATTGATAAATTGAATTTTCAAAGATTTCGATTTATTTTAATTTAGATTTAATTATTTTGTGGGACATTGCGTTAGAATTGAGCTGTGTTCTTTACCATACCGTTCATTTCGTGAGTATAAGTATAGATGCCACACCTGTGACAGGTAAAACCATGCTTTGTTTGAAAAACAGCGCCATCTTTTGCATGTAAGAGCAACACTCGCTATACTAAATATGTTAAGCTACCACTTCAGTGTTTTGGATAGCACTGATAAATTGAAATTTCATCGATTTCGATTTATTATCATTTTGATTTCATTTTTTGGTGTGACATTGCCTTTGAATTGAGCTGTATTGCTTACCATACCGTTCATTTTATAAGTACAGTTTATTTTGTTATTTTTTCATTTTTTTCATTTGGTTTTTAACTGTTCTTCTTATTTTTGAGTAACGGGAACATCAGATCATTTGATGTTCCCAATATTCTGAAGGGAATACCAGATCATTTTGGAATGCATCAGACAAGGGAGTGGGTAGTGATGGGGAGGACGAGGGGACGGGAGTGGGGATGGTGGAGACAACGAGGGGACAGGGGAGGGGGTAATGGTGGGGAGGACAAGGGGACGGGTGAGTTGGGGACGTGGGGAGGACAAGGGGACGGGGGAGTTGGGGACGTGGGGAGGACAAGGGGACGGGGGAGTTGGGGACGTGGGGAGGACAAGGGGACGGGGGAGTTGGGGACGTGGGGAGGGGGGGAATGGAGAATGGTGGGGAGAACAAGGAAACAGGAGAGTGGCGGATGGTGGGGAAGGAAGAAGGAACAGGGGAGAGGGCAATGGTAGAAAGGACGAGGGGATGGGGAAGTGGGAAAATGGTAGGAAGAACTAGGGGGGATGGTGGAGTGGGGAACGATGGAGAAGACGCGGAGGACGGTGGGTCGATACCACCGATCGGGGATTGGGGGGGATGGTGGGGAAGACAAGGGGATGGGGGAATGGTGGGGAGGACGAGGGGATGGGGAGTGGAGAATGTTTGGGAGAACGAGGAGACAGAGGAGTGGGGAATGGTTGGGAGGACAAAGGGACGGGGGAGGGGGGTAATGGTGGGGAGGACTGGAGGACAGGGGAAGGTGGCCGTGGCTGGGTACAGCTAGTACTTAAATTGGTAACAAATGCCACTGATACTTCTATAAAAACCCTCTACTGATGAAACTTGGGAGCTCTCCTCAATGGGAACACCACTGAGAGTTTTATCACATCGCCTCGACAGCTTGTCAACACACTCCATAGGCCGGGGGGGGGGGGGGGAGGGAATTTGTGTCAACAAAGGCACGTAAGCACATTTTGCTGGCACACACACCATGAGTGACGCCACTTGTATTCACCTCGGTCAGTGTCAGCCGAGCGTGGCACTGTGGAGAGATGCCCTACAGACCGCTGGAACATTGTCTAACACAGTGCACAGTTACAAACCCATTAAGATTTCAACTTCGATTCAACAGAGCAGGAGAAGTTGTTAAACACATATGGGAAAAACTTACTGAAGCGATCATACGAGTCATAAATACTCATACTCCGCCCAAATAAAACAGAGACAAGCAACACTTAGTGGGCCAGCCAAAGGCTTAGGGCCCGCACAGTGGGCCAGCCAGAGACATAGGGCCCGCCCAGTGGGCCAGCCAGAGGCTTAGGGCTCGCCCAGTGGGCCAGCCAGAGGTTTAGGGCCCGCCCAGTGCGCTACCCAGAGGCTTAGGGGCCCGCCCAGTGGGCCACCCAGAGGCTTAGGGCCCGCCCAGTGGGCCAGCCAGAGGCTTAGGGCCCGCCCAGTGGGCTAGCCAGAGGCTTAGGGCCCGCCCAGTGGGCCAGTCAGAGGGTTAGGGCCCGCCCAGTGGGCCAGCCAGAGGCTTAGGGCCCGCCCAGTGGGCCAGCCAGAGGCTTAGGGGCCCGCCCAGTAGGCCTGCCAGAGGCTTGGGGCCCGCCCAGTGGGCCAGCCAGAGGCTTAGGGCCCGCCCTGTGGGCCAGCCAGAGGCTTAGGGCCCGCCCAGTGAACCAGCCAGAGGCTTAGGGCCCGCCCAGTGGGCCAGCCAGAGGCTTAGGGCCCGCCCTGTGGGCCAGCCAGAGGCTTAGGGCCCGCCCAGTGAACCAGCCAGAGGCTTAGGGCCCGCCCAGTGGGCCAGCCAGAGGCTTAGGGCCCGCCCAGTGAACCAGCCAGAGGCTTAGGGCCCGCCCAGTGGGCCAGCCAGAGGCTTAGGGCCCGTGCAGGAATATCCCTGGGAAAAGAAAACAGAGCGTGGGCGTCATGAGCGACGCCCACGCTATCCGCGCCTGATGCGATGTAAGAGTACTTCTGTAGTTCTACTGCCCCCTTTCATCAAACTAAGTGGTTCGTAGTTGGTGGAATTCATGTACCAACTCGCAGATCCTACCACCCTGCTGACACGTGGTGTACCGCCCTGCTGACACGTGGTGTACCGCCCTACTGACACGTGGTGTACCGCCCTACTGACACGTGGTGTACCGCCCTACTGACACGTGGTGTACCGCCCTGCTGACACGTGGTGTACCACCCTGCTGACACGAGGTGTACCGCCCTACTGATACGAGGTGTACCACCCTGCTGACACGAGGTGTACCGCCCTACTGACACGTGGTGTACCGCCCTACTGACACGTGGTATACCACCCAGCTGACACGAGGTGTACCACCCTGCTGACAGGAGGTGTACCGCCCTACTGACACGAGGTGTACCGCCCTGCTGACAGTAGGTGTACCGCCCTACTGACACGAGGTGTACCGCCCTACTGACACGAGGTGTACCGCCCTGCTGACAGTAGGTGTACCGCCCTACTGACACGAGGTGTACCGCCCTACTGACACGAGGTGTACCGCCCTACTGACACGAGGTGTACCACCCTACTGACACGAGGTGTACCGCCCTACTGACACGAGGTGTACCGCCCTACTGACACGAGGTGTACCACCCTGCTGACACGAGGTGTACCGCCCTACTGACACGAGGTGTACCACCCTACTGACACGAGGTGTACCGCCCTACTGACACGAGGTGTACCGCCCTACTGACACGAGGTGTACCACCCTGCTGACACGAGGTGTACCACCCTACTGACACGAGGTGTACCGCCCTACTGACAGGAGGTGTACCGCCCTGCTGACACGAGGTGTACCGCCCTGCTGACACGAGGTGTACCGCCCTGCTGACACGAGGTGTACCGCCCTGCTGACAGGAGGTGTACCACCCTACTGACACGAGGTGTACCGCCCTACTGACACGAGGTGTACCGCCCTGTTGACACGAGGTGTACCGCCCTACTGACACGAGGTGTACCACCCTACTGACACGAGGTGTACCGCCCTGTTGACACGAGGTGTACCGCCCTGCTGACACGAGGTGTACCGCCCTACTGACACGAGGTGTACCGCCCTACTGACACGAGGTGTACCGCCCTACTGACACGAGGTGTACCGCCCTACTGACAGGAGGTGTACCGCCCTACTGACACGAGGTGTACCGCCCTACTGACAGGAGGTGTACCACCCTGCTGACAGGAGGTGCACCACCCTACTGACACGAGGTGCACCACCCTACTGACACGTGGTGTACCACCCTGCTGACACGTGGTGTACCGCCCTGCTGACACGAGGTGTACCACCCTACTGACACGAGGTGTACCACCCTGTTGACACGAGGTGTACCACCCTACTGACACGTGGTGTACCACCCTACTGACACGTGGTGTACCACCCTACTGACACGTGGTGTACCACCCTGCTGACACGAGGTGTACCAAACTGCTGACACGTGGTGTACCACCCTACTGACACGTGGTGTACCACCCTACTGACACGTGGTGTACCACCCTGCTGACACGAGGTGTACCGCCCTGCTGACAGGAGGTGTACCACCCTGCTGACACGAGGTGTACCACCCTGCTGACACGAGATGCACAGCCCTACTGACACGAGGTGTATCGCCCTACTGACACGAAGTGTACCACCCTGCTGACACGTGGTGTACCACCCTACTGACACGAGGTGTTCCACCCTGCTGACACGAGGTGTACCGCCCTGCTGACACGAGGTGTACCGCCCTACTGACACGAGGTGTACCACCCTGCTGACACGTGGTGTACCACCATGCTGACACGTGGTGTACCACCCTACTGACACGAGGTGTTCCACCCTGCTGACACGTGGGGAACCGCCCTACTGACACGTGGTGTACCGCCCTACTGACATGTGGTGTACCGCCCTGCTATCACGTGGTGTACCACCCTGCTGACCCGAGGTGTACCGCCCTACTGATACGAGGTGTACCACCCTGCTGACACGAGGTGTACCGCCCTACTGACACGAGGTGTACCGCCCTGCTGACAGGAGGTGTACCGCCCTACTGACACGAGGTGTACCGCCCTACTGACAGGAGGTGTACCGCCCTGCTGACACGAGGTGTACCGCCCTGCTGACACGAGGTGTACCGCCCTGCTGACACGAGGTGTACCGCCCTGCTGACAGGAGGTGTACCACCCTACTGACACGAGGTGTACCGCCCTACTGACACGAGGTGTACCGCCCTGTTGACACGAGGTGTACCGCCCTACTGACACGAGGTGTACCACCCTACTGACACGAGGTGTACCGCCCTGCTGACACGAGGTGTACCGCCCTGCTGACACGAGGTGTACCGCCCTGCTGACACGAGGTGTACCGCCCTACTGACACGAGGTGTACCGCCCTACTGACACGAGGTGTACCGCCCTACTGACACGAGGTGTACCGCCCTACTGACAGGAGGTGTACCACCCTGCTGACAGGAGGTGCACCACCCTACTGACACGAGGTGTACCACCCTACTGACACGTGGTGTACCACCCTGCTGACACGTGGTGTACCGCCCTGCTGACACGAGGTGTACCACCCTACTGACACGAGGTGTACCACCCTGCTGACACGAGGTGTACCACCCTACTGACACGTGGTGTACCACCCTACTGACACGTGGTGTACCACCCTACTGACACGTGGTGTACCACCCTGCTGACACGAGGTGTACCACCCTTCTGCCACGTGGTGTACCACCCTACTGACACGTGGTGTACCACCCTACTGACACGTGGTGTACCACCCTGCTGACACGAGGTGTACCGCCCTGCTGACAGGAGGTGTACCACCCTGCTGACACGAGGTGTACCACCCTGCTGACACGAGGTGTACAGCCCTACTGACACGAGGTGTATCGCCCTACTGACACGAAGTGTACCACCCTGCTGACACGTGGTGTACCACCCTACTGACACGAGGTGTTCCACCCTGCTGACACGAGGTGTACCGCCCTGCTGACACGAGGTGTACCGCCCTACTGACACGAGGTGTACCACCCTGCTGACACGTGGTGTACCACCCTGCTGACACGAGGTGTACCACCCTGCTGACACGAGGTGTACCACCCTACTGACACGAGGTGTACCACCCTACTGACACGAGGTGTACCACCCTGCTGACACGTGGTGTACCACCCTGCTGACACGAGGTGTACTACCCTGCTGACACGAGGTGTACCGCCCTACTGACACGAGGTGTACCACCCTGCTGACAGGAGGTGTACCACCCTGCTGACACGAGGTGTACCACCCTACTGACACGAGGTGTACCACCCTACTGGTGTACCACCCTGCTGACACGTGGTGTACCACCCTGCTGACACGAGGTGTACCGCCCTGCTGACAGGAGGTGTACCACCCTACTGACACGAGGTGTACCGCCCTGCTGACAGGAGGTGTACCACACTGCTGACACGAGGTGTACCACCCTGCTGACACGAGGTGTACCGCCCTACTGACAGGAGGTGTACCGCCCTGCTGAGAGGAGGTGTACCGCCCTGCTGACAGGAGGTGTACCACCCTGCTGACACGAGGTGTACCACCCTGCTGACACGAGGTGTACCGCCCTACTGACAGGAGGTGTACCGCCCTGCTGACAGGAGGTGTACCGCCCTACTGACACGAGGTGTACCACCCTACTGACACGAGGTGTACCGCCCTACTGACAGGAGGTGTACCGCCCTACTGACAGGAGGTGTACCACCCGGCTGACACGAGGTGTACCGCCCTGCTGACACGAGGTGTACCGCCCTGCTGACACGAGGTGTACCGCCCTGCTGACAGGAGGTGTACCACCCTACTGACACGAGGTGTACCGCCCTACTGACAGGAGGTGTACCGCCCTGCTGACAGGAGGTGTACCACCCTACTGACACGAGGTGTACCGCCCTACTGACACGAGGTGTACCACCCTACTGACACGAGGTGTACCGCCCTTGTGACACGAGGTGTACCGCCCTGCTGACACGAGGTGTACCGCCCTACTGACACGAGGTGTACCGCCCTACTGACACGAGGTGTACCGCCCTACTGACACGAGGTGTACCGCCCTACTGACAGGAGATGTACCGCCCTACTGACACGAGGTGTACCGCCCTACTGACAGGAGGTGTACCACCCTGCTGACAGGAGGTGCACCACCCTACTGACACGAGGTGTACCACCCTACTGACACGAGGTGTACCACCCTACTGACACGAGGTGTACCACCCTGCTGACACGAGGTGTACCACCCTACTGACACGTGGTGTACCACCCTACTGACACGTGGTGTACCACCCTACTGACACGCGGTGTACCACCCTGCTGACACGAGGTGTACCACCCTGCTGACACGTGGTGTACCACCCTACTGACACGTGGTGTACCACCCTACTGACACGTGGTGTACCACCCTCCTGACACGAGGTGTACCACCCTGCTGACACGAGGTGTACAGCCCTACTGACACGAGGTGTATCGCCCTACTGACACGAAGTGTACCACCCTGCTGACACGTGGTGTACCACCCTACTGACACGAGGTGTTCCACCCTGCTGACACGAGGTGTACCGCCCTGCTGACGCGAGGTGTACCGCCCTACTGACACGAGGTGTACCACCCTGCTGACACGTGGTGTACCACCCTGCTGACACGAGGTGTACCACCCTGCTGACACGAGGTGTACCACCCTACTGACACGAGGTGTACCACCCTACTGACACGAGGTGTACCACCCTGCTGACACGTGGTGTACCACCCTGCTGACACGAGGTGTACCGCCCTACTGACACGAGGTGTACCACCCTGCTGACAGGAGGTGTACCACCCTGCTGACACGAGGTGTACCACCCTACTGACACGAGGTGTACCACCCTACTGGTGTACCACCCTGCTGACACGTGGTGTACCACCCTGCTGACACGAGGTGTACCGCCCTGCTGACAGGAGGTGTACTACCCTACTGACACGAGGTGTACCGCCTTACTGACACGAGGTGTACCGCCCTGCTGACAGGAGGTGTACCACACTGCTGACACGAGGTGTACCACCCTGCTGACACGAGGTGTACCGCCCTACTGACAGGAGGTGTACCGCCCTGCTGAGAGGAGGTGTACCGCCCTGCTGACAGGAGGTGTACCACCCTGCTGACACGAGGTGTACCACCCTGCTGACACGAGGTGTACCGCCCTACTGACAGGGGGTGTACCGCCCTGCTGACAGGAGGTGTACCGCCCTGCTGACATGAGGTGTACCGCCCTACTGACAGGAGGTGTACCGCCCTGCTGACAGGAGGTGTACCGCCCTGCTGACACGAGGTGTACCGCCCTACTGACAGGAGGTGTACCGCCCTGCTGACACGAGGTGTACCGCCCTACTGACAGGAGGTGTACCGCCCTACTGACAGGAGGTGTACCGCCCTACTGAAAGGAGGTGTACCGCCCTGCTGACACGAGATGTACCGCCCTACTGACACGAGGTGTACCGCCCTGCTGACACGTGGTGTACCGCCCTACTGACAGGAGGTGTACCGCCCTGCTGACACGTGGTGTACCGTCCTACTGACACGAGGTGTACCACCCTACTGACACGAGGTGTACCGCCCTACTGACACGAGGTGTACCGCCCTACTGACACGTGGTGTACCGCCCTACTGACAGGAGGTGTACCACCCTGCTGACACGAGGTGTACCACCTTGCTGACACAAGGTGTACCGCCCTACTGACAGGAGGTGTACCGCCCTGCTGACACGAGGTGTACCGCCCTACTGACAGGAGGTGCACCGCCCTGCTGACACGAGGTGTACCGCCCTACTGACAGGAGGTGTACCGCCCTGCTGACACGTGGTGTACCGTCCTACTGACTCGAGGTGTACCACCCTACTGACACGAGGTGTACCGCCCTACTGACACGAGGTGTACCACCCTGCTGACACGTGGTGTACCGTCCTACTGACACGTGGTGTACCACCCTACTGACACGAGGTGTACCACCCTACTGACACGAGGTGTACCACCCTGCTGACACGAAGTGTACCGCCCTACTGACACGAGGTGTACCACCCTGCTGACACGTGGTGTACCGTCCTACTGACACGAGGTGTACCACCCTACTGACACGAGGTGTACCACCCTACTGACACGAGGTGTACCGCTCTACTGACAGGAGGTGTACCACCCTACTGACACGAGGTGTACCACCCTACTGACACGAGGTGTACCGCCCTGCTGACACGAGGTGTACCGCCCTACTGACACGAGGTGTACCACCCTACTGACACGAGGTGTACCGCCCTACTGACACGAGGTGTACCGCCCTACTGACACGAGGTGTACCGCCCTGCTGACACGAGGTGTACCGCCCTACTGACACGAGCTGTACCGCCCTGCTGACACGAGGTGTACCGCCCTACTGACACGAGGTGTACCGCCCTGCTGACAGGAGGTGTACCGCCCTGCTGACACGAGGTGTACCGCCCTACTGACACGAGGTGTACCGCCCTGCTGACAGGAGGTGTACCGCCCTGCTGACACGAGGTGTACCGCCCTGCTGACAGGAGGTGTACCGCCCTGCTGACACGAGGTGTACCGCCCTGCTGACAGGAGGTGTTCCACCCTGCTGACACGAGGTGTACCGCCCTGCTGACAGGAGGTGTACCACCCTACTGACAGGAGGTGTACCACCCTGCTGACAGGAGGTGTACCACCCTGCTGACACGAGGTGTACCACCCTACTGACACGAGGTGTACCGCCCTACTGACACGAGGTGTACTGCCCTACTGACACGAGGTGTACCGCCCTGCTGACAGGAGGTGTACCGCCCTGCTGACACGAGGTGTACCGCCCTACTGACACGAGGTGTACCGCCCTGCTGACAGGAGGTGTACCGCCCTGCTGACACGAGGTGTACCGCCCTACTGACACGAGGTGTACCGCCCTGCTGACAGGAGGTGTACCGCCCTACTGACACGAGGTGTACCGCCCTGCTGACAGGAGGTGTACCGCCCTGCTGACACGAGGTGTACCGCCCTGCTGACAGGAGGTGTACCGCCCTACTGACACGAGGTGTACCGCCCTGCTGACAGGAGGTGTACCGCCCTGCTGACAGGAGGTGTACCGCCCTACTGACACGAGGTGTACCGCCCTACTGACACGAGGTGTACCGCCCTGCTGACACGAGGTGTACCGCCCTACTGACACGAGGTGTACCGCCCTGCTGACAGGAGGTGTACCGCCCTGCTGACAGGAGGTGTACCGCCCTGCTGACAGGAGGTGTACCGCCCTGCTGACACGAGGTGTACCACCCTGCTGACACGAGGTGTACCGCCTTGCTGACAGGAGGTGTACCGCCCTGCTGACACGAGGTGTACCGCCCTTCTGACAGGAGGTGTACCGCCCTGCTGAGACGAGGTGTACCGCCCTACTGACAGGAGGTGTACCGCCCTACTGACAGGAGGTGTACCGCCCTACTGACAGGAGGTGTACCGCCCTGCTGACACGAGGTGTACCGCCCTACTGACACGAGGTGTACCGCCCTACTGACACGTGGTGTACCGCCCTACTGACCGGAGGTGTACCGCCCTGCTGACACGTGGTGTACCGTCCTACTGACACGAGGTGTACCACCCTACTGACACGAGGTGTTCCGCCCTACTGACACGAGGTGTACCGCCCTGCTGACACGTGGTGTACCGCCCTACTGACAGGAGGTGTACCACCCTGCTGACACGAGGTGTACCACCCTGCTGACACAAGGTGTACCGCCCTTCTGACAGGAGGTGTACCGCCCTGCTGACACGAGGTGTACCGCCCTACTGACAGGAGGTGCACCGCCCTGCTGACACGAGGTGTACCGCCCTACTGACACGAGGTGTACCACCCTGCTGACACGTGGTGTACCGTCCTACTGACACGTGGTGTACCACCCTACTGACACGGGGTGTACCACCCTACTGACACGAGGTGTACCACCCTGCTGACACGAGGTGTACCGCCCTACTGACACGAGGTGTACCACCCTGCTGACACGTGGTGTACCGTCCTACTGACACGAGGTGTACCACCCTACTGACACGAGGTGTACCACCCTACTGACACGAGGTGTACCGCCCTACTGACAGGAGGTGTACCACCCTACTGACACGAGGTGTACCACCCTACTGACACGAGGTGTACCGCCCTGCTGACACGAGGTGTACCGCCCTACTGACACGAGGTGTACCACCCTGCTGACACGTGGTGTACCGTCCTACTGACACGTGGTGTACCACCCTACTGACACGAGGTGTACCACCCTACTGACACGAGGTGTACCACCCTGCTGACACGAAGTGTACCGCCCTACTGACACGAGGTGTACCACCCTGCTGACACGTGGTGTACCGTCCTACTGACACGAGGTGTACCACCCTACTGACACGAGGTGTACCACCCTACTGACACGAGGTGTACCGCTCTACTGACAGGAGGTGTACCACCCTACTGACACGAGGTGTACCACCCTACTGACACGAGGTGTACCGCCCTGCTGACACGAGGTGTACCGCCCTACTGACACGAGGTGTACCACCCTACTGACACGAGGTGTACCGCCCTACTGACACGAGGTGTACCGCCCTACTGACACGAGGTGTACCGCCCTGCTGACACGAGGTGTACCGCCCTACTGACACGAGCTGTACCGCCCTGCTGACACGAGGTGTACCGCCCTACTGACACGAGGTGTACCGCCCTGCTGACAGGAGGTGTACCGCCCTGCTGACACGAGGTGTACCGCCCTACTGACACGAGGTGTACCGCCCTGCTGACAGGAGGTGTACCGCCCTGCTGACACGAGGTGTACCGCCCTGCTGACAGGAGGTGTACCGCCCTGCTGACACGAGGTGTACCGCCCTGCTGACAGGAGGTGTTCCACCCTGCTGACACGAGGTGTACCGCCCTGCTGACAGGAGGTGTACCACCCTACTGACAGGAGGTGTACCACCCTGCTGACAGGAGGTGTACCACCCTGCTGACACGAGGTGTACCACCCTACTGACACGAGGTGTACCGCCCTACTGACACGAGGTGTACTGCCCTACTGACACGAGGTGTACCGCCCTGCTGACAGGAGGTGTACCGCCCTGCTGACACGAGGTGTACCGCCCTACTGACACGAGGTGTACCGCCCTGCTGACAGGAGGTGTACCGCCCTGCTGACACGAGGTGTACCGCCCTACTGACACGAGGTGTACCGCCCTGCTGACAGGAGGTGTACCGCCCTACTGACACGAGGTGTACCGCCCTGCTGACAGGAGGTGTACCGCCCTGCTGACAGGAGGTGTACCGCCCTACTGACACGAGGTGTACCGCCCTACTGACACGAGGTGTACCGCCCTGCTGACACGAGGTGTACCGCCCTACTGACACGAGGTGTACCGCCCTGCTGACAGGAGGTGTACCGCCCTGCTGACAGGAGGTGTACCGCCCTGCTGACAGGAGGTGTACCACCCTGCTGACACGAGGTGTACCACCCTGCTGACACGAGGTGTACCGCCTTGCTGACAGGAGGTGTACCGCCCTGCTGACACGAGGTGTACCGCCCTTCTGACAGGAGGTGCACCGCCCTGCTGAGACGAGGTGTACCGCCCTACTGACAGGAGGTGTACCGCCCTACTGACAGGAGGTGTACCGCCCTACTGACAGGAGGTGTACCGCCCTGCTGACACGAGGTGTACCGCCCTACTGACACGAGGTGTACCGCCCTACTGACACGTGGTGTACCGCCCTACTGACCGGAGGTGTACCGCCCTGCTGACACGTGGTGTACCGTCCTACTGACACGAGGTGTACCACCCTACTGACACGAGGTGTACCGCCCTACTGACACGAGGTGTACCGCCCTGCTGACACGTGGTGTACCGCCCTACTGACAGGAGGTGTACCACCCTGCTGACACGAGGTGTACCACCCTGCTGACACAAGGTGTACCGCCCTTCTGACAGGAGGTGTACCGCCCTGCTGACACGAGGTGTACCGCCCTACTGACAGGATGTGCACCGCCCTGCTGACACGAGGTGTACCGCCCTACTGACATGAGGTGTACCGCCCTGCTGACACGTGGTGTACCGTCCTACTGACACGAGGTGTACCACCCTACTGACACGAGGTGTACCGCCCTACTGACACGAGGTGTACCACCCTGCTGACACGTGGTGTACCGTCCTACTGACACGTGGTGTACCACCCTACTGACACGGGGTGTACCACCCTACTGACACGAGGTGTACCACCCTGCTGACACGAGGTGTACCGCCCTACTGACACGAGGTGTACCACCCTGCTGACACGTGGTGTACCGTCCTACTGACACGAGGTGTACCACCCTACTGACACGAGGTGTACCACCCTACTGACACGAGGTGTACCGCCCTACTGACAGGAGGTGTACCACCCTACTGACACGAGGTGTACCACCCTACTGACACGAGGTGTACCGCCCTGCTGACACGAGGTGTACCGCCCTACTGACACGAGGTGTACCACCCTACTGACACGAGGTGTACCGCCCTACTGACACGAGGTGTACCGCCCTACTGACACGAGGTGTACCGCCCTACTGACACGAGGTGTACCGCCCTACTGACACGAGGTGTACCGCCCTGCTGACACGAGGTGTACCGCCCTACTGACACGAGGTGTACCGCCCTGCTGACAGGAGGTGTACCGCCCTGCTGACACGAGGTGTACCGCCCTACTGACACGAGGTGTACCGCCCTACTGACACGAGGTGTACCGCCCTGCTGACAGGAGGTGTACCGCCCTGCTGACACGAGGTGTACCGCCCTGCTGACAGGAGGTGTACCGCCCTGCTGACACGAGGTGTACCGCCCTGCTGACAGGAGGTGTTCCACCCTGCTGACACGAGGTGTACCGCCCTGCTGACACGAGGTGTACCGCCCTACTGACACGAGGTGTACCACCCTGCTGACACGAGGTGTACCACCCTGCTGACACGAGGTGTACCGCCCTGCTGACACGAGGTGTACCGCCCTACTGACACGAGGTGTACCACCCTACTGACACGAGGTGTACCGCCCTGCTGACAGGAGGTGTACCACCCTACTGACAGGAGGTGTACCACCCTACTGACAGGAGGTGTACCACCCTGCTGACAGGAGGTGTACCACCCTGCTGACACGAGGTGTACCACCCTACTGACACGAGGTGTACCGCCCTACTGACACGAGGTGTACCGCCCTGCTGACAGGAGGTGTACCGCCCTGCTGACAGGAGGTGTACCGCCCTACTGACACGAGGTGTACCGCCCTGCTGACAGGAGGTGTACCGCCCTGCTGACACGAGGTGTACCGCCCTACTGACACGAGGTGTACCGCCCTGCTGACAGGAGGTGTACCGCCCTACTGACACGAGGTGTACCGCCCTACTGACACGAGGTGTACCGCCCTGCTGACACGAGGTGTACCGCCCTACTGACACGAGGTGTACCGCCCTGCTGACAGGAGGTGTACCGCTCTGCTGACAGGAGGTGTACCGCCCTGCTGACAGGAGGTGTACCGCCCTGCTGACAGGAGGTGTACAGCCCTACTGACACGAGGTGTACCAATTTTCTCGTACAGATCTATTCCATTCCATGCTAAATCTGATTTC
The DNA here is from genome assembly GCF_040958095.1 of Procambarus clarkii. Lineage (NCBI taxonomy): Eukaryota > Metazoa > Arthropoda > Malacostraca > Decapoda > Cambaridae > Procambarus > Procambarus clarkii. The sequence goes on along the minus strand of NC_091183.1, from coordinate 7,374,132 downwards.
TTTATGATCACTGTTCCCTAGCTCACTCCCTATTTCGATGGCCTTAATTTGTGTTTCCCTGTTAGTTAACACTAAATGTAAAATATTATTTTCCCGCATTGGTTCCTGATTGTGTTGCGTAAGAAAGCAATTGTCAATTAATTCTAGAAAATCTGCTTCATTATTCCCTGTTTTGTTCAACCAGTTTATTCCACTAAAATTAAAGTCACCCATGACATAAATACTGTTAGATCTAGATGCTCTAGATATTTCATCCCATAGATGCTTTGCTTCCATTCTGTCTAAATTTGGTGGCCTATATATAACTCCTATTATAATGTTATTTGTTTTTTTGTTTAATTCTATCCAAATAGTTTCTGTGTGTGGCTCAGACTTGATTCACTCTTTGAGACTACATTTCAAATTGTCCCTAACGTATATGGCTACTCCCCCTCCTCGTCTAATATATCTATCTGTGTGATATAGTTTAAATCCATTTATTTGATATTCAGCTAATAGTTCTCTATTTTCTACATTCATTCACGTTTCGGTAAGCGCGATAATATCTATTTTTTCTGTGCAGACAAGAGCATTTAATTCGTTAATTTTATTTCTTAGACTTCTACTGTTAGTGTAATATACCCTAAGTGAATTGTTATTTTGAGGCCCTTCTATTTTCCTGATCATTTTGCCAATTCCTTTCTCCCCCAAACACATACTTTTATTATCTCCTTCCTCCAAATCAATTCCCATACCACTATCTGCTAACAGTTTAAACCCAAACAAACACCTCTAACCACTGGTTCCAATGAGTTCGCAACAGCAACAACCCCAGCCCTCGATAGATGCACCCCATCACGAGCATACATTTCATTTCTTCCATAGAAGTGTTCCCAGTTGTCTATGAAAGATATTGCATTTGATTTGCAATATCTTTCCAGCCTGCAATTGACACCAAGTTCCCTCGACATCCATTCATTTCCCACTCCCTTTCTTAGAAGAATGCCACATATGATCGTGATTCCTCCCTTGCTCCTAACTAATTCTATTGCTGTCTTGAATCTCTGTATTAGTTCCTCACTCCTAACTCGTCCAACATCATTACCCTCTGCACTAATACAAATAATGGGTTTATTCCCATTTCCCGTCATAATATCTTTCATGTTTCCAACAATATCACCAATACCAGCTCCCGGATAGCAAACCCTTAACCTGTTCCCCTTATCTCTGGCACAAAACGTTCTGTCTAAATACCTCTAAACTATTCATACCATACCTGGTCTCACCTCACTCGCTGTATGTCAAGGAACGTACACAAGCTGTTTACTCTTAGCCTCCACACTCAGGAGTCACCAGGGTAGTCTCACAGTACACAGTAAAATCAGCGTCCTACAGCGTGTGGGAAAGTCATCTGTAGCAACCTCTAAGTCTTCTAGGACTGGCCCGGTGTGAGAGAATAAATTATACCAGCTGACTTAATGTGTGTACACCGACACCTGAGACTCACAAGTGCACAGACGAGAGCTCCTGTCAACAGGAGCTCTCGCAATTGCTACCACGGAGGTCGTCGTGTGTATCACTATTCGGCAATTACAGCAAAGAGATATATAGCAACTACTAAACTCCAGGGAGTTAACAACCAAGAGCAGACAGTTGTCCCCGGAGCCAAGGAGCCGGGGAGGTCAGGGTGTATACCTACTACTGTCTGACAGAGGCCTAGTCCTACGGTCTACCCTTTAGTGTGGGGAAGAGGTCAGCTGTGCGGTAATAAGTGTACAACGCCCCTCCTACCAGCTGAAGAAGGTCGTCGATGGCTGGATTGGTCAGAAATTAAGCCAGTAATTAAGTGGTGAGATTCAGGACCACAGAGGGGAGCAGTGCGAGGACCTGTTCCCCAGTCATTGAAATAAGTCATGAGGGCAAAGTGAAAAGAAATACCTATGTGGCAACTGTCAACGGTGGGATCACGAACGTGGCAATGTGATCGTCCAATTAGGTGTAGGTGTTGCAGTGGCTCTCACGACACCAGTGTCTGCACAAGCTTGCACAGGGTGGAGGAGGCGGGGTAATACCTGAAAGTGTCAGTTGTACGCTGCACCATCATGCCTGGAACAGATACTACGATACTACAGCATGAGACCCTGATTGGCGGGGCTCGAGAAGAACACCAGGGGCGGGAATGGCTCCATGAACAGTACCATAGCAAGCCAGGGTCCAGCCCAGGGTCCAGCTCAGGGTCAAGCCCAGGGTCCAGTCCAGGGTTCAGTCCAGGGTTCAGCCCAGGGTCCAGCTCAGGACCAAGCCCAGGGTCCAGCCCAGGACCCAGCCCAGGACCCAGCCCAGGGTCTATCCCAGGGTCCAGCCCAGGTCCCAGCCCAGGACCCAGCCCAGGGTCTATCCCAGGGTCCAGCCCAGGGTCTATCCCAGGGTCCAGCCCAGGACCCAGCCCAGGGTCCAGCCCAGATCCCAGCCAAGGACCCAGCCCAGGACCCAGCCCAGGGTCCAGCCCAGGACCCAGCCCAGGGTCTATCCCAGGGTCCAGCCCAGGACCCAGCCCAGGGTCTATCCCAGGGTCTATCCCAGGACCCATCCCAGGACCCAGCCCAGGACCCAGACCAGGACCCAGCCAAGGGTCTATCCCAGGGTCCAGCCCAGGACCCAGCCCAGAAGTAGTGGAAATGGCCCCTATGCCCGTCCATTTTTATTTTTTTGATGGACGGGCATAGGCGCAGGGGGGTATCCATATTTCTGCATGGCCGGTCATAGCATTGGGGGTATTCTCTATTTTTTTGCTGACGGACGGGCATAGCATAGGGTGTTTTTCGATTTTTTTTTTCAATGCAGGAACAATAGCCCAGGGGGTCTTTTCATATTTTCATACCATTTATCAATCTCACCTTTGAACCTTATATTATTTTTCCAAAATGTGGAATAAATGGCAGCTTCCTAGTCCCCGCCATTTCGCTCAAGGGGATTAAAAGGCCGGCTCCTGGCGCACTCAAATGTCGTTACCCCGGTGACCCATGCACAGGCATCGCTAATGGTCAATGACGTCATCAGCTAGCCAGTCTTCAGCTTACCTGATGATTAAAAGGCCAGCTCCTGGCACACCCAAATTCTGTTACCCCGGTGACCCTTGCACATACATTGCAAGTGGTCACCCTGTCTTCATCTTCCCTGAATAAGTTCGTTTTCTGTTATAGTGTATTTATTCCCATTTTCCAATATTTATAGCAAAGGGGACTCAAAATGCTGCCTTCTGTCAAGCCTAATGTGTAATGGCATTAACCATTATAAGCTCGTTTTTCTCAATAAGGTATTACCGTACTGTTTCCCATTGTCTAAGATCATTTTATAGCTAAGATTTCATATTAACATAAGGAATGAGTTCACCCCTGTTACCAAACCAGAATTTGCCCAGGTCTTTTTCCTAAATCTAAAACTTATTCCAATTTATGCCCATTGTTTCAAGTTCTGTCTAGTGTTGATAATTTTAATAGCCTATTAATATCCCCCTTTCACATGTCCATTCAGTCACACCTCTATCATATCACCCATATTTCTTCTTCGCATTTCTAGAGAATGTAATTTAAGCTTTGTCAATCTTTCTTCGGAGATTGCTTATTGAGCATAGGGCAAATAAAAATGAAAACCCACTATCATCCATTTGTATGAAAACAGTCCCCTGCCAGGCTTTATGACTTTAATGCGATTTCAGTAATAATCCAATATTGCTGCATACATGCATAAATGTATTTGCACGTGCATAAATATATATGCACATTTCACATTCGCTCAAAACATTCGCCTCCCACACCTTACTGTAGAATATAACAAATAAAAATGCTCATTCAGTAATCATATATATGGACTACATGGAGTAAAAGCAAGCCTCTCATGTTTTGAAATAAGGCCTTCTGCAGTTACCTTCTTTTCTGACGTCATCATCCCTAATGCAGTGCGAGGCGCCAACGTGCTAAATGTGGATCCTAGGAGGTTCACACATTAGTGCGAACTCTTAATCACTCCCAATACCTCAACTGGGAGTGATATCACAGGTGATATTCAGCTACATTGGCTCGTATTTTCGCTCAATGCTCATATTTTCTGTTATTCATTTCATAAACCTATCAAACCATCCTAACCTAACTTATTATATAACAAACAAATACATTCTACAGACCAGTTGTTGTTGTTTAGTGACATCGCAAAAAGCTACCTCCGTATAGGGATAGGGTATTAGCTACCATTAACAAATAGGTGTTAAGGTATCACAGCACCTGACTGATCAACTATGTATGACGTCACCAGATGACCAATGCGGCCTTTAGCGTCCTATCTGTATATGTACTGTATTTGATGTTAATAATCTTACATAATTATTAAGAATGGCTAGACTAACCATCCCCACCTAACCTAATCAGAGGTTTAAGAATATGCATTTTAGTCAACCACAACTGTAATCATTATTCAGTGATAAGTTCAAAAGTATAACAGCAGCCCAAATGTCATACAGCAATTTTTTGCAGAATCGCACATCTGGCAGCATTGTAGGTGAGCATAAGAACATAAGAATAAAGGTAACTGCAGAAGTCCTATTGGCCCATACGAAGCAGCTCCTATATATCTCCACCCAATCTCATTCATATTCATGTCCAACCTATGCTTAAAACAACCAAGGGATCCCACTTAAAGTAATAGTTTACAATAACAGTTTTAATAAATAGCTCTCATTCTAGTTTTATTCACAATGGCAATTATGAAACCCTATAGCTAAATATCGTACTATAATTCACAAGTAGTTACCACACATCTGGCAGCACAGCGGATTAGTAGCTGTGTTCATTGGCTAGTCAAATGTCCTCACATCCATCAAATAGCTATCCAAATGTTGCACCTCAATTCATCCATCTAGCAACTCAGCTGGATGCTAGCCACTATATTCATAGGCTAATCATTTCTACACCTCAAAAAAATCCTAGTCTTGCTATGCAAATCAGGTAACATGTTTCTAAACCAACACTCGCAAATACAAGCATACATACCTACACATACTCCACAACCTATACATTCATAGAGAATAGCCTAGTTTTTGCCACCATTTCCCCAATAATCAGATGTAATTTATGCCAAACACAGAAAATACAGCATTTACAAGCCAAATACATACATTCGTACAACTGGTTAGAAATACTAAAAAAGAGATAAGGAAAGCAAAAAGAAACTATGAAGTTCGCATAGCAGAGCAAGCAAAGACAAATCCTAAAGGGTTTTTCCAGTTAAACCGGGCAAAGATTAGGGAGAGGATAGGTACATTAAAAACTGAGACAGGCCAAATAACAGATAATGATGAAGAGATGAGTAGTATTTTTAAAAAATATTTTATATCTGTATTTACTAAAGAGGAACTTAACAATATGCCTTCAGCCAAACAAGTATATGTGGGTGGGGACGAGGACAGGTTGACGAGTTTAGCAGTTACCAGGGAGTATATAATTAAACAAATAGTTAAACTCAAACCAAACAAATCCCCAGGGCCGGATGAAATGTTTGCCAGGGTGCTTAAAGAATGCAAAGAGGAGCTTTGCGACCCACTGTCTACTATATTTAATAAATCAATAGAGTTGGGCAGAGTGCTAGAGTTGTGGAAAGTTGCTAATGTGATACCAATTTTTAAGAAAGGAGATAGATCACTTGCGTCAAACTATCGACCAATTAGCCTAACGTCTATTGTGGGAAAGTTACTTGAATCGATAATTGCAAATAAAATTCTTCTTCATCTTGAAAAACACAAATTAATAAATGAGTCGCAACATGGTTTTACAAATGGCCGTTAATGTTTAACAAATTTGCTGTCTTTTTATTCCAGCATAGTTGAGGCAGTTGATAGTGGTAAGGATTGTGATGTCCTGTACCTTGACTTTAGCAAAGCTTTTGATATAGTGCCACATGAAAGACTGATTAAAAAGATAGAGTCTCATGGTATTGGGGGTGCTATATTAAGCTGGATTAGGGCATGGCTATACCAAAGGAAACAGAGTTAGTATAAATGGAATCAAGTCAGAGTGGGAAAATTTTGTAAGTGGAGTGCCTCAAGGCTCTGTCCTGGGACCTCTGTTGTTTATAATATATATAAATGATTTAGATTCAGGTTTGAGTAGCAACATTTGCAAATTTGCCGATGATACGAAAATCGGTAGGGAAAATTTAATTCGGAGGAGGACTCACTATCAATTCAAGTTTATCTAGATAGGGTTTTGAAATGGTCAAAGGATTGGCAGATGCAGTTTAATGCTGATAAATGTAAAGTTCTGAGGTTAGGTAATGATGATAGAGTTACAAGATACGAGCTAGATGGTGTTGAGATTGCGAAGTCGGATTGCGAAAGTGATCTGGGAGTTATGATTAGTAAGAATTTAAAACAAAAGGATCAATGCATAAATGTTTGTAATTAGGCAAATCGGACACTTGGATTTATTAATCGCAGCGTTAGTAACAAGACACCTGGTGTGGTTCTCAAGCTATATCTTGCTCTAGTTAGGCCCCATTTAGATTATGCTGTTCAGTTTTGGTCGCCATATTATGGAATGGATATAAATTCACTTGAACGTGTCAAGCGTAGGATGACTAAGTTAATTCCCCAAATTAGAAATCTTTCATATGAAGAAAGATTAACAAAGCTTAAGTTGCATTCACTGGAAAGGCGAAGAGTTAGGGGTGACATGATAGAGGTTTACAAGTGGGTGAATGGTTTCAAGCGCGGGTTGGTCTCAATCGCGGGTTGGACAAGTATATGAGTGGGATTGGGTGGTTATAGATTGGAGCTGCCTCGTATGAGCCAATAGACCTTCTGCAGTTACCTTTGTTCATATGTTCTTATGTTCTTACATAACAAAGGGGATATAAATAGGGTATTAAAAGTAGCAACACAAGACAGAACACGAAACAATGGGTATAAATTGGATAAGTTTAGATTTAGGAAAGACTTGGGTAAATACTGGTTCAGTAACAGGGTTGTTGATTTGTGGAACCAATTGCCGCGTAACATTGTGGAGGTGTGGTCCCTCGATTGTTTCAAGCATGGGTTGGACATGTATATGAGTGGGATTGGGATTCTTAGGGACTGCGGTAGCAGTAGAGTCAGCTGGTTGCGGTCGTGCAGGTTGTGCACGGGTGGTCACCAAAACCGGAGAAGAAACTTTATCACTTTCTTGAACCTCTGCTGGAACATATTCAAAGATGAGACTGAGACTCTTTTTAATCAGTCTTTCATGTGGCACTGTATCAAAAGCCCGAAACGCATTGCGTAATAGTGGCTTTAGGCATTGTATGTACTAGCTCTATCTATATATCAATCCATTAATGTAACATCACTTGTATGTATATACCTTACCTGAATAAACATCTGAATCTGAATCTGAAAAGCTTTGCTAAAGTCAAGGTACACAACATCACAATCCTTACCACTGTCAACTGCCTCAACTATGCTAGAATAAAAAGATATCAAATTTGTTAAACATGAACGGCCATTTATTAAACCATGTTGCGACTCAATTATTAATTTATGTTTTTCAAGATGAAGACGAATTTTATTTGCTATTATAGATTCAAGTAACTTTCCCACAATAGACGTTAGGCTAATTGGTCGATAGTTAGACGCAAGTGATCTATCTCCTTTTTTAAAAACTGGTATCACATTAGCAACTTTCCAAAACTCTGGCACTCTGTCTGACTATTGATTTATTAAATATGGTTGACAGTGGGTCACAAAGCTCCTCTTTGCATTCTTTAAACACCTTGGCAAACACTTCATCCGGGCATGGGGATTTTTTTGGTTTGAGTTTTACTATTTGTTTCAGTACATCCTCCCTGGTAACTGCTAAACTCGTCAACCTGTCCTCGGCCCCACCCACATAGACTTGTTTGGCTGAAGGCATATTGTTAAGTTCCTCTTTAGTAAATACAGATACAAAATGTTTATTAAAAATACTATTCATCTCTTCATCATTATCTGTTATTTGACCTGTCTCAGTTTTTTAATGGACCTATCCTTTCCCTAGTCTTAGTACGATATAACTGAAAAAAACCTTTAGGATTTGTCTTTGCTTGCCCTGCTATGCGAACTTCATAGTTTCTTTTTGCTTTCCTTATCTCTTTTTTAACATTTCAAAATTTTACGATGGGTATAAATTTTAACATTTATACCCATTGTTTCGTGTTCTGTCTTGTGTTGATACTTTTAATACCCTATTATTATCTCCTTTGTTATGTCCATTCATCCACTTGTAAACCTCTATCATGTCACCCCTAACTCTTCGCATTTTCAGTGAATGCAATTTAAGCTTTGTTAATCTTTCTTCATATGAAAGATTTCTAATTTGCGGAATTAACTTAGTCATCCTACACTGGACACGTTCAAGTGAATTTATAACCATTCTATAGTACGGCGACCAAAACTTAACTGCATAATCTAAATGGGGCCTAACCAGAGCAAGATATAGCTGAAAAACCACACCAGGTGTCTTGTTTCTAATGCTTCGATTAATAAATCACAGTGTATTATTTGCCTTATTACGAACATTCATGCATTGATCCTTTTGTTTTAAATTCTTACTTATCATAACTCCCAGATCCCTTTTGCAATTCGACTTCGCAATCTCAACACCATCTAGCTCGTATCTTGTAACTCTATCATCATTACCTAGCCTCAAAACTTTACATTTATCAGCATTAAACTGGGAGGATGTAATTAAACAAATAATAAAACTAAAACCAAACAAATCCCCAGGGCCGGATGAAGTGTTTGCCAGGGTGCTTAAAGAATGCAAAGAGGAGCTTTCCGAGCAACTGTCTACCATATAAGAACATAAGAACAAAGGCAACTGCAGAAGGCCTATTGGCCCATACGAGGCAGCTTCTATTTATAACCACCCAATCCCACTCATATACATGTCCAACCCATGCTTGAAACAATCGAGGGAACCCACCTCCACAATGTTACGCGGCAATTGGTTCCACAAATCAACAACCCTGTTATTGAACCATTATTTACCCAAGTCTTTCCTAAATCTAAACTTATCCAATTTATACCCATTGTTTCGTGTTCTGTCTTGTGTTGATACTTTTAATTCCCTATTAATATCCCCTTTGTTATGTCCATTCACCCACTTGTAAACCTCTATCATGTCACCCCTAACTCTTCGCCTTTCCAGTGAATGCAACTTAAGCTTTGTTAATCTTTCTTCATATGAAAGATTTCTAATTTGGGGAATTAACTTAGTCATCCTACGCTGGACACGTTCAAGTGAATTTATATCCATTCTATAATATGGCGACCAAAACTGAACTGCATAATCTAAATGGGGCCTAACTAGAGCAAGATATAGCTTGAGAACCACACCAGGTGTCTTGTTTTTAACGCTGCGATTAATAAATCCAAGTGTCCGATTTGCCTTATTACGAACATTTATGCATTGATCCTTTTGTTTTAAATTCTTACTAATCATAACTCCCAGATCACTTTCGCAATCCGACTTCGCAATCTCAACACCATCTAGCTCGTATCTTGTAACTCTATCATCATTACCTAACCTCAGAACTTTACATTTATCAGCATTAAACTGCATCTGCCAATCCTCTGACCATTTCAAAACCCTATCTAGATCAACTTGAAGTGATAGTGAGTCCTCCTCCGAATAAAATTTTCCCTACCGATTTTCGTATCATCGGCAAATTTGCAAATGTTGCTACTCAAACCTGAATCTAAATCATTTATATATATTATAAACAACAGAGGTTCCAGGACAGAGCCTTGAGGCACTCCACTTACAACATTTTCCCACTCTGACTTGATTCCATTTATACTAACTCTCTGTTTCCTTTGGTATAGTTATGCCCTAATCCAGCTTAATATAGCACCCCCAATACCATGAGACTCTATCTTTTTAATAAGTCTTTCATATGGCACTGTATCAAAAGCTTTGCTAAAGTCAAGGTACACGACATCACAATCCTTACCACTATCAACTGCCTCAACTATGCTGGAATAAAAAGACAGCAAATTTGTTAAACATGAACGGCCATTTGTAAAACCATGTTGCGACTCATTTATTAATTTGTGTTTTTCAAGATGAAGAAGAATTTTATTTGCTATTATCGATTCAAGTAACTTTCCCACAATAGACGTTAGGCTAATTGGTCGATAGTTTGACGCAAGTGATCTATCTCCTTTCTTAAAAATTGGTATCACATTAGCAACTTTCCACAACTCTGGCACTCTGCCCAACTCTATTGATTTATTAAATATAGTAGACAGTGGGTCGCAAAGCTCCTCTTTGCATTCTTTAAGCACCCTGGCAAACACTTCATCCGGCCCTGGGGATTTGTTTGGTTTGAGTTTAACTATTTGTTTAATTACATACTCCCTGGTAACTGCTAAACTCGTCAACCTGTCCTCGTCCCCACCCACATATACTTGTTTGGCTGAAGGCATATTGTTAAGTTCCTCTTTAGTAAATACAGATATAAAATATTTTTTAAAAATACTACTCATCTCTTCATCATTATCTGTTATTTGGCCTGTCTCAGTTTTTAATGTACCTATCCTCTCCCTAATCTTTGCCCGGTTTAACTGGAAAAACCCTTTAGGATTTGTCTTTGCTTGCTCTGCTATGCGAACTTCATAGTTTCTTTTTGCTTTCCTTATCTCTTTTTTAGTATTTCTAACCAGTTGTACGAATGTATGTATTTGGCTTGTAAATGCTGTATTTTCTGTGTTTGGCATAAATTACATCTGATTAATGGGGAAATGGTGGCAAAAACTAGGCTATTCTCTATGAATGTATAGGTTGTGGAGTATGTGTAGGCATGTATGCTTGTATTTGCGAGTGTTGGTTTAGAAAAATGTTACCTGATTTGCATAGCAAGACTAGGATTTTTTTGAGGTGTAGAAATGATTAGCCTATGAATATAGTGGCTAGCATCCAGCCGAGTTGCTAGATGGATGAATTGAGGTGCGACATTTGGATAGCTATTTGATGGGAGTGAGGACATTTGACTAGCCAATGAACACAGCTACTAATCCGCTGTGCTGCCAGATGTGTGGTAACTACTTGTGAATTATAGTACGATATCTAGCTATAGGGTTTCATAATTGCCGTTGTGGATAAAACTAGAATGAGAGCTATTTATTAAAACTATTATTGTAAACTATTACTTTAAGTGGGATCCCTTGGTTGTTTTAAGCATAGGTTGGACATGAATATGAATGAGATTGGGTGGAGATATATAGGAGCTGCTTCGTATGGGCCAATAGGACTTCTGCAGTTACCTTTATTCTTATGTTCTTATGCTCACCTACAATGCTGCCAGATGTGCGATTCTGCAAAAAATTGCGGTATGACATTTGGGCTGCTGTTATACTTTTGAACTTATCACTGAATAATGATTACAGTTGTGGTTGACTAAAATGCATATTCTGAAACCTCTGATTAGGTTAGGTGGGGATGGTTAGTCTAGCCATTCTTAATAATAACATCAAATACAGTACATATACAGATAGGACGCTAAAGGCCGCATTGGTCATCTGGTGACGTCATACATAGTTGATCAGTCAGGTGCTGTGATACCTTAACACCTATTTGTTAATGGTAGCTAATACCCTATCCCTATACGGAGGTAGCTTTTTGCGATGTCACTAAACAACAACAACTGGTCTATAGAATGTATTTGTTTGTTATATTATAAGTTAGGTTAGGATGGTTTGATAGGTTTATGAAATGAATAACAGAATATATGAGCAATGAGCGAAAATACAAGCCAATGCAGCTGAATATCACCTATTATATCACTCCCAGTTGAGGTATTGGGATTGATTAAGAGTTCGCACTAATGTGTGAACCTCCTAGGATCCACATTTAGCACGTTGGCGCCTCGCACTGCATTAGGGATGATGACGTCAGAAAAGAAGGTAACTGCAGAAGGCCTTATTTCAAAACATGAGAGGCTTGCTTTTACTCAATGTAGTCCATATATATGATTACTGAATGAGCATTTTTATTTGTTATATTCTACAGTAAGGTGTGGGAGGCGAATGTTTTGAGCGAATGTGAAATGTGCATATATATTTATGCACGTGCAAATACATTTATGCGTGTATGCTGCAATATTGGATTACTACTGAAATCGCATTAAAGTCATAAAGCCTGGCAGGGGACTGTTTTCATACAAATGGATGATAGTGGGTTTTCATTTTTATTTGCCCTATGCTCAATAAGCAATCTCCGAAGAAAGATTGACAAAGCTTAAATTACATTCTCTAGAAATGCGAAGAAGAAATATGGGTGATATGATAGAGGTGTGACTGAATGGACATGTCAAAGGGGGATATTAATAGGCTATTAAAATTATCAACACTAGACAGAACTTGAAACAATGGGCATAAATTGGAATAAGTTTTAGATTTAGGAAAAAGACCTGGGCAAATTCTGGTTTGGTAACAGGGGTGAACTCATTCCTTATGTTAATATGAAATCTTAGCTATAATATGATCTTAGACAATGGGAAACAGTACGGTAATACCTTATTGAGAAAAACGAGCTTATAATGGTTAACGCCATTACACATTAGGCTTGACAGAAGGCAGCATTTTGAGTCCCCTTTGCTATAAATATTGGAAAATGGGAATAAATACACTATAACAGAAAACGAACTTATTCAGGGAAGATGAAGACAGGGTGACCACTTGCAATGTATGTGCAAGGGTCACCGGGGTAACAGAATTTGGGTTTGCCAGGAGCTGGCCTTTTAATCATCAGGTAAGCTGAAGACTGGCTAGCTGATGACATCATTGACCATTAGCGATGCCTGTGCATGGGTCACCGGGGTAACGACATTTGAGTGCGCCAGGAGCCGGCCTTTTAATCCCCTTGAGCGAAATAGTGGGGACTAGGAAGCTGCCATTTATTCCACATTTTGGAAAAAATAATATAAGGTTCAAAGGTGTGATTGATAAATGATATGAAAATATGAAAAGACCCCCTGGGCTATTGTTCCTGCATTGAAAAAAAATCGAAAAACACCCTATGCTATGCCCGTCCGTCAGCAAAAAAATAGAGAATACCCCCAATGCTATGACCGGCCATGCAGAAATATGGATACCCCCCTGCGCCTATGCCCGTCCATCAAAAAAATAAAAATGGACGGGCATAGGGGCCATTTCCACTACTTCTGGGCTGGACCCTGGGCTGGGTCCTGGGCTGGGTCCTGGGCTGGACCCTGGGATAGACCCTGGGCTGGGTCCTGAGCTGGACCCTGGGATAGACCCTGGGCTGGGTCCTGGGATGGGTCCTGGGCTGGACCCTGGGCTGGACCCTGGACTGGGTCCTGGGCTGGACCCTAGGGTGGACCCTGGGCTGGACCCTGGGCTGGGTCCTGGGCTGGACCCTGGGCTGGGTCCTGGGCTGGACCCTGGACTGGATCCCTGGGCTGGACCCTGGGCTGAACCCTGGACTGGACCCTGGACTGGACCCTGGGCTTGACCCTGAGCTGGACCCTGGGCTGAACCCTGGACTGAACCCTGGACTGGACCCTGGGCTTGACCCTGAGCTGGACCCTGGGCTGGACCCTGGCTTGCTATGGTACTGTTCATGGAGCCATTCCCGCCCCTGGTGTTCTTCTCGAGCCCCGCCAATCAGGGTCTCATGCTGTAGTATCGTAGTATCTGTTCCAGGCATGATGGTGCAGCGTACAACTGACACTTTCAGGTATTACCCCGCCTCCTCCACCCTGTGCAAGCTTGTGCAGACACTGGTGTCGTGAGAGCCACTGCAACACCTACACCTAATTGGACGATCACATTGCCACGTTCGTGATCCCACCGTTGACAGTTGCCACATAGGTATTTCTTTTCACTTTGCCCTCATGACTTATTTCAATGACTGGGGAACAGGTCCTCGCACTGCTCCCCTCTGTGGTCCTGAATCTCACCACTTAATTACTGGCTTAATTTCTGACCAATCCAGCCATCGACGACCTACTTCAGCTGGTAGGAGGGGCGTTGTACACTTATTACCGCACAGCTGACCTCTTCCCCACACTAAAGGCTAGACCTTAGGACTAGGCCTCTGTCAGACAGTAGTAGGTATACACCCTGACCTCCCCGGCTCCTTGGCTCCGGGGACAACTGTCTGCTCTTGGTTGTTAACTCCCTGGAGTTTAGTAGTTGCTATATATCTCTTTGCTGTAATTGCCGAATAGTGATACACACGACGACCTCCGTGGTAGCAATTGCGAGAGCTCCTGTTGACAGGAGCTCTCGTCTGTGTTATGATCTCAGCCTGCAGGAGAAACGAGTCTCCCTTCTTGAGAGTTATTCAGCAAGCCTGACCTAACTAGAAGGTCTAGCAAATATTGAGGTGATAACCCATATGTAAAATGGCTGGTTGGATATGTATAACAGTTTGAAATTATGGGCAATGAAGAAGAAAACAGATAAATGACTGGCTAGGAGATGTGGACGTTTTGCTGGAGGCGTGAGGCTCGCTTCCGGAGGACCTTGACCTCACTTGAGTGCCAGACATCGCAGGGGAAAGCCGCGCTACGTTTGAGCTCCCATCAGAAGGGAACCCCTAGTGATATATCTCTAAGGGAAGAGAAGTGTGCAGACGTGCCAGCTGTGGAATTGAGCTGAGAACGTTGTGGTGTCAAGTCCTGGTCGACGAGCAGAGTTCAATAAGCTGCTCAGAGGCATTTTCGTGGGCTGTGTGGAGCGCCCTGACCAGACGCCGTCAGAGGGAAAGCGCCCTCGATCAGTTAATCTGTGGTAAGCACGATATACGCCAGTTCATAGTACTTGCTTGTAGTTGGTCGTGTGCCCAGCGACAGTAGCAATGTTTATTTATAAGTTAGACATGTTTTAATAAGACAGAAGGCCTGAAATAAGAGAGTGGAGAGGGAGGAACACGGAGCGACGTCCGCCCCCTCTGAGCGCTGGCGGACGACTGAGGGAGCCTGGCTCCTGATGGAGGAAGACCCTCCCAGCGAGTGAGGACCGCCGCCAGGCGAGGTGGAGTATGGACCCGCCCAAAGCGGGGGAGTCCACTCTCACTGTATGTAGAGGACAGATAGAGGTTTGAGGCAAGCATATTGTGTGGTTATTTTTGTTTATGTGTTAAAGGGGAACATTTTATTGGAGTGTCGATGGGTTGCAGGTTTGTCTTTTGGGGAAGAAGTTGCTGAGAACTTCGAAGCCAGCCTAGATGAAGTAATTGATGAGACTCCAAGGTAGTGAAGGAGAGGACCTCGAGTGTGAGAAGCAGCAGTGAAGAGGAGTGTCACGTGCTTCTGTAGAGGTGGAGAAGCACCATAGTTGCTCGGGGAAACTTCATGGTGTAGCAGCCAAGAGAGCTGTGGAGGACCCTAGCAGAAGGGTGAAGCACCGTAGTTGCTCAAGGAAACTTCATGATAGCAGCCTGGAGGAGCTGCAGAGGATCCTGGTAGTGAAGCCCGGAAGAACCTAAGGATATTAGGGTAGTGAACTTCCAGAGGTGGAAGGGGAAGTTCTGGTGGATTACTTATAGGGAGTTGATAGTGTTTGGTTGTCATTAGCGTGCAAGATGCAGTGAGAGGTGAGTGACTGTTTGCATTCTTATGTCAAGGAGTGATTTATTCTGAAGCTTAGAGTTGCAGTCGTAGGCTTGATTACCTACAGATGTATGTGCTCGAGGACTGACAGTGATCGATTAATCATTGTTGTGTATCAATGAACATTTATACTGATATATGTTATTGCATTCAAATGCTGGTTTTCTATATATACATTATCTTGCTGATAGTGCAACAGTGTATGTAGGCTTGATCAACTTGAGGAGGTTAATAGTATCAGGTGGTGAACCAGGAGATAGGATACAACTTGATAAGCTGATAATAGAGTTCTGATGGTATTGGAGTGCAACCTGATTGTGATATTATAGAGTATAGGATTCATTATTATTATATGTGTGTATGTATCGTGTATGTGCTTTGTCCAGTAAATGTGTCACAATTTGCTGGTGTTTGCCCTTGTCCTAGTGAGGCTTCCCAGGAGGTAGTAAAGAAGGAGAGAGAGAGAGAAAGAACCAAGAACCACTGCTGTGGACAGGGTAGGAGGTAATACTAGTAAGTCATAGGGGATTGAGGAGATCATATCTCATAAGGAGAGAGTGGGTAGTCACAGCGGCTCGAGTGGGTGTGTGCACGTGACAACGAGGCTAAGTGTTGGAGCCGCATCCCCTAAACGTGTGACGTTGAGCCCCTCTCCAAGAGCCAGAAGCGCCAAGGGTGATCTCCTAGTATAAGCACTCTGCCGAGTTGTGGGTTGGGTTGTCCATAGAGAAGGATCAACGACGACAACACCACCAACCAACCCACAGTACAAGTGCCGGTGTACACTTGTGTACACCGGCACTTGTGAGTCTCAGGTGTCGGTGTACACACATTAAGTCAGCTGGTATAATTTATTCTCTCACACCGGGCCAGTCCTAGAAGACTTAGAGGTTGCTACAGATGACTTTCCCACACGCTGTAGGACGCTGATTCTACTGTGTACTGTGAGACTACCCTGGTGACTCCTGAGTGTGGAGGCTAAGAGTAAACAGCTTGTGTACATTCCTTGACATACAGCGAGTGAGGTGAGACCAGGTATGGTGTGAATAGTTTTCTTATACGCCTTTGTTACCAACACAGGCGTATAAGTAAACTGTTCACACTATACCTGGTCGCACGTATGTCAAGGAACGTACACAAACTGTGTACTCTCGGGTGAAAAGGGGCTGTGACGATCCTTGTCTGGAACCCGTAGGTGCGGGACCGGGACGTCCACCTCCCGAGGGTCGTGCGGCCCAGGCTCTGCTTCAGGAGGCTGGGGTCGTTCATGCCCTTGATGGGGTGGTTCTTCTCCGGCCCCGACCACGGCGGTCTCCGGGGTTGGAGGTCCCTGTGCCCTTCTTCACCACCTTCGAGATCAACCCTGGAGCTCACAGTTCCTGCGACGGTTCTGGAACCATTCGTATTGGCGTATGCCTTCCCATTGGAGACTTTCAGCGCCGTGGAGAGGGGGGACCTGCTGCCTGGGTAACAGCTTCTCCCCCGAATCAACCTACCCTGGCTTTGCGCCCTGGTGAGACCACTCCAGACCGACAACCAGAGCGCAACTCCATAGTCACCTGAGACTGATGGATGCCTACTACTACCCACACAGCAGTAAAATGTCCTGTAGATGAACCGTAAGCTACTAGTCGCTGGTCAAAATTTGTTTGGCGTTTTGACAGGTAATGTTCCAGCAGTTACTACCTTCTGGAGTGACCCTAACAGCATGTTCTCCTGTCAGTGGATCAGATGTCTAGATATTATAATATCTTAACAACCATTATTATATTTGGATTATAAGTCACCTTTGAAAGAAGTTTCCTGTGTTCCACATTTAACGACAGTACGGTAATTATACTAATTGCTAGAGTTAGCAAGTGACTTGCTTTGTTAGACTGTAAATGTCGAAAGCCAGCTGATTAACTTAACTCAGTTGCTTTCTTTTGTTTTATTTAATGTTGATAGCTTATTAAGGTTTTTGTTAAAGCGTTGTATACAAATTTTGTGTGGCCTATGGTGGCCCCGGTAAGCAATAACTCCTAAAAAAATGATATCAGAAAAAACACGCCCCTTTAATCTTAAAGCATTCATTCTTTCAGAGTTGAGAGTTACTGAGAAGACTGGCAATGTGGCGGACCCCCACCAGGGCGTGAGTTGTGCTTACACAGTGTTACACCGGGAGGTTCCTTGCTCAAGAACCGTGTTATGACAGCGTAAGAAGACCTGGTCTGTCCCTGCTCTTCCTTACTAGCTCCTCTGTAGCAACTGTAGATGTTACCGAATTAATTACATCAAGTAAGTAAAACGCGAGTATTACAAGCTGTACTTTAAAATATAAATTTGATATAGATACAAATCAGTACAAGGCGATGAGACCGGAAACGGAGATTAGAAAGTATCGTAAACAAAAAATCAGAACCAATGCTTGAGTCAGAGAAGTATAACTCTATGATCCTTGTCATAAGACAGTGTCACCGAAGGCTCCATTAACACGATAACGTTAGCAGTAAACATAAAGCTTCAGAACTACCTATATTAGTTCAGTATTAAAGTACATAACTCGTTTATTACCTCCATTATGGCCTAGAGGGATATGTTGTAAGGAAGACTGACGAGGTAAACCTCAAAACTCACAACAAGATATTGACCACAACTTTCAGCTCTCTCAATGTTGTGGTCACTTCACAAAGTGACAGACACAAAGTTAACAACACCAAAATGTTTTAAATGAACAAGTGTAGGACGGGAGCACATGGAGGAAGCTGGCACCATACATACATGTGTTGCAGAGTGGGCGGATACATGTGTTGCAGAGTGGGCGGATACATGTGTTGCAGAGTGGGCGGATACATGTGTTGCAGAGAGGGCGGATACATGTGTTGCAGAGTGGGCGGATACATGTGTTGCAGAGTGGGCGAATACATGTGTTGCAGAGTGGGCGGATACATGTGTTGCAGAGTGGGCGGATACATGTGTTGCAGTGGGCGAATACATGTGTTGCAGAGTGGGCGGATACATGTGTTGCAGAGTGGGTGGATACATGTGTTGCAGAGTGGGCGGATACATGTGTTGCAGAGTGGGCGGATACATGTGTTGCAGAGTGGGCGGATACATGTGTTGCAGAGTGGGCGGATACATGTGTTGCAGAGTGGGCGAATACATGTGTTGCAGAGTGGGCGGATACATGTGTTGCAGAGTGGGCGGATACATGTGTTGCAGTGGGCGAATACATGTGTTGCAGAGTGGGCGGATACATGTGTTGCAGAGTGGGTGGATACATGTGTTGCAGAGTGGGCGGATACATGTGTTGCAGAGTGGGCGGATACATGTGTTGCAGAGTGGGCGGATACATGTGTTGCAGAGTGGGCGGATACATGTGTTGCAGAGTGGGCGGATACATGTGTTGCAGAGTGGGCGGATACATGTGTTGCAGAGTGGGCGGATACATGTGTTGCAGAGTGGGCGGATACATGTGTTGCAGAGTGGGCGGATACATGTGTTGCAGAGTGGGCGGATACATGTGCTGGAGAGCGGCGGATACAGGTGTTGCAGAGTGGGCGGATACATGTGCTGGAGAGCGGCGGATACAGGTGTTGCAGAGTGGGTGGATACATGTGTTGCAGAGTGGGCGGATACATGTGTTGCAGAGTGGGCGGATACATGTGTTGCAGAGTGGGCGGATACATGTGTTGCAGAGTGGGCGGATACATGTGTTGCAGAGTGGGTGGATACATGTGTTGCAGAGTGGGCGGATACATGTGTTGCAGAGTGGGTGGATACATGTGTTGCAGAGTGGGCGGATACATGTGTTGCAGAGTGGGTGGATACATGTGTTGCAGAGTGGGCGGATACATGTGTTGCAGAGTGGGCGGATACATGTGTTGCAGAGTGGGTGGATACATGTGTTGCAGAGTGGGCGGATACATGTGTTGCAGAGTGGGTGGATACATGTGTTGCAGAGTGGGCGGATACATGTAATTTAGTATTTTGAAGATATTTCAGACTGAAAATTTGTATAACGGCCCACGTGATAATTATATATGCAATTATGTTAATTTCATTGAAGTTATTTATAATAATTACAAAACATATAATGCTCCCGAACACAATATTAGTGTATCAATATTGTTAACAATAGTTTTTTTGGTGTTATATTGTTGTTGTTGTTGTTGATTTAAGGACCGCGACGGCATTAATACCGGATGTGGCCAGCATGTCCGTGTTGGGTAAACTGCGGTGCTTGAGGTGTGTATACTGGTCCTGGCGCACCCCTCTACTGTGCCTTGAAGTAGATATGTGGTGGTCCCATGGGTCAATAGGGGGTGTCAACCCCACCCCACAGTGTGGTGGTCCCATGGGTCACTAGGGGGTGTCAACCCCTACCCCACAGTGTGGTGGTCCCATGGGTCACTAGGGGGTGTCAACCCCACCCCACAGTGTGGTGGTCCCATGGGTCACTAGGGGGTGTCAACCTCACCCCACAGTGTGGTGGGCCCATGGGTCACTAGGGGTGTCACCAGTGTGGAGGGCCCATGGGTCACTAGGGGGTGTCAACCCCACCCCACAGTGTGGTGGTCCCATGGGTCACTAGGGGGATGTCAACCTCACCCCACAGTGTGGTGGGCCCATGGGTCACTAGAGTGGGAGCTGTCAATCTGACCAGTGTGGTGGTACCATGGTCACTAGGGGGTGTCTACTCCACCCCACAGCGTGGGGTGGGGTTGACAGCTCACGATGTCGTTGGGGTTGACAGCTTGCGATGTCTAAAATGACATCGCAAGCAAGGCAAAGACTCAGCCTAAATTGCTGCACAGCCATATCAGGAGAAAAACAACAGTAAAGGAACAGGTTATGAAATTAAGGAAAAAGGGCAGAAGGATTCACAACAAAGGACAAGGAAGTGTGTGAGGAACTGAATACCAAATTCCAGGTCTTCACCTTAGAGGAAGGAAAAATTCCAGAGATAAGAGAGGGAATAGTTAACCAGGAACAACTGGAAGAATTTGAGATTACCAGCGAGGAAGTAAGGAAGTGTTTACTAGAATTGGATGTGACAAAGGCTATAGGCCCAGATGGAATATCTCAATGGATACTAAAGGAAGGAGCAAGAGAACTGTGCCTGCCACTCTCCATAGTATATAACAAATCACTGGCAACAGGGGAACTGCCAGAAATTTGGAAAGCAGCTAACGTAGTCCTGATATACAAGAAAGGAGATAGACAGGAGGCACTAAACTACAGACCAGTGTCCCTAATCTTCATACCATGCAAGCTGATGGAGAAGACTTGTGCGAAGAAAGCTAGTGGAACATCTGGAGCGAAGGAACTTTGTAACACAGCATCAACATGGGTTCAGGGATGGCAAGTCCTGCCTCACAAGGTTACTGGAATTCTACGACTAGGCAACAAAAATCGGGCAAGAAAGAGAAGGATGGGCAGACTGCTAATTTTTGGATTGCCAGAAAGCCTTTGATACAGTACCACACAAGAGGCTAGTGAAAAAGCTGGAGATGCAGGCTGGAGTGAAAGGGAAGCTACTCCACTGGATCAAGGAGTACCTAAGCAACAGGAGACAACGAGTCTGTGTGAGGGGTGAGGTCTCAGATTGGCGAGACGTTACAAGTGGAGTCCCGCAGGTGTCAGTCCTTAGACCTATACTGTTTCTGATATATGTAAATGATCTCCCAGAGGGTATAGAATAGTTTCTCTTAATGTTTGATGATGATGCATAAATTATGAGGAGGATTGAAACAGAGGATGATAGTAGGAGGCTACAAGATGACCTAGACAGACTGAGTGAATGGTCCAACAAAGGGCTGCTAAAGTTCAACCCGAGTAAATGCAAAGTAATGAAACTAGGCGGTGGAAACAGGAGGCCAGACACAGGATACTGAATAGGAGATGATGTACTTAATGAAACGGACAGAGGAAAGATCTAGGGGTTGATATTACACCAAACCTGTCTTTTGAATCCCACATAAAAAGAATTACGTCTGCGGCATATGTGAGGCTGACAAACATTAGAACAGCCTTCAGGATGCTGTGAAAGGAATCATTCAGAATCTTGTATACCACATATATAAGACTAATCCTGGAGTATGCGGCCCCAGCATGGAGCCCGTACCTTGTCAAGCACAAGACGAAAGTGGAAAAAGTTCAAAGATATGCCACTAGACAAATGCCAGAACTAAGAGGCATGAGTTACGAGGAAAGGCTGCGGGAAATGCACCTTACGACACTGGAAGACAGGAGAGTAAGAGGAGACATGATCAATACCTACAAAATCATCAGGGGAATCGATCAGGTGGACACGGATAAACTATTCAACACTGGTGATACACGAACAAGGGAACACCGGTGGAAACTGAGTACCCACATGAGCCATAGGGACGTTATAAGGAACTTTTTCAGTGTCAGAGTAGTTAACAGGTGGAATGCATTAGGCAGTGATGTGGTGGAGGGTGACTCCATACACAGTTTCAAATGTAGATATGGCAGAGAACATTAGGCTCAGGAATCTGTACACCAGTTGATTGACAGTTGAGAGGCGGGACCAAAGAGCCAAAGCTCAACCCCCCGCAAGCACAAATAGGTGAGTACAAATAGGTGAGTACACTATCACGTATGTAAGACTAATCCTGGAATATACGGTCCCGGCATGGAGCCCGTACCTTTTCAAGCGCAAAACGAAGCTGGAAAAGGTTCAGTGATATGCCACTTAGACTAGTCCCAGAACTATGAGACATGAATTTTAATTATATTTGGAAAGAAAATAAAGACAATACATTGTAAGGAAGTGAAGAGTATATATTCTGGTGTAAAGACATGTTTATAGTCTTAAGGGAAAGTCCAGTAACAAGTTCAACTGTACTACATGCATACACGATATAAAGATACGAAAGTAAAAGGGTCTCTCTTTACTGACTTGAGAAGACTGGAGAGAAGCCAGAGACGCTTGTGCTTTACCTACGCTGCTGGCAGGAAACATTGGTAACACCATCAGTTTGTTACAGTCTTCCACAATCATAAAATCTTTTTATGCTGCTGAAGATTTGCAGAGTCGACGATGAGTCATAATAACGTGTGGCTGAAAATTGTTGACCAGAGAGAAGTGACGATATGAATTCCATCTCTTCACTTCTCACTTGCCTACATCATGCCCCTCGCCTCCCTCGTCTCATCACTGCTGACTCTATAATGGTCCAGGACGGACCGAAATGCCGTCGTCTCTATAATTTCTAGTGTGTGATTTCGTCAACATTTATAGAGTTCTAGTATGGACAATACTGCTATGAACATTACCAGTAGGGACAGTACCCCCATGAACACTACCAGTAGGGACAGTACCCCCATGAACACTACCAGTAGGGACAGTACCCCCATGAACACTACCAGTAGGGACAGTACCCTCATGAACACTACCAGTAAGGACAGTACCCCCATGAACACTGCCAGTAAGGGACAGTACCCCCATGAACACTACCAGTAGGGACAGTACCTCCATGAACACTGCCAGTAAGGACAGTACCCCTATGAACACTGCCAGTAAGGACAGTACCCCCATGAACACTGCCAGTAAGGACAGTACCCCCATGAACACTGCCAGTTAGAACAGTACCCCATGAACACTACCAGTAAGGACAGTACCCCCATGAACACTACCAGTAAGGACAGTACCCCCCATGAACACTACCAGTAAGGACAGTACCCCCATGAACACTACCAGTAAGGACAGTACCCCCATGAACACTACCAGTAAGGACAGTACCCCCATGAACACTGCCAGTAAGGACAGTACCTCATGAACATTACCAGTAAGGACAGTACCCCCATGAACACTACCAGTAAGGACAGTACCCCCATGAACACTACCAGTAAGGACAGTACCCCCATGAACACTACCAGTAAGGACAGTACCCCCATGAACACTACCAGTAAGGACAGTACCCCCATGAACACTACCAGTAAGGACAGTACCTCCATGAACACTACCAGTAAGGACAGTACCTCCATGAACACTACCAGTAAGGACAGTACCCCCATGAACACTACCAGTATGGACAGTACCCCCATGAACACTGCCAGTAAGGACAGTACCCCCATGAACACTACCAGTAAGGACAGTACCCCTATGAACACTACCAGTATGGACAGTACCCCCATGAACACTACCAGTAAGGGCAGTACCCCCATGAACACTACCAGTAAGGACAGTACCCCCATGAACACTACCAGTAAGGACAGTACCTCCATGAACACTACCAGTAAGGACAGTACCTCCATGAACACTACCAGTAAGGACAGTACCCCCATGAACACTACCAGTATGGACAGTACCCCCATGAACACTACCAGTAAGGACAGTACCCCCATGAACACTACCAGTAAGGACAGTACCCCCATGAACACTACCAGTAAGGACAGTACCCCCATGAACACTACCAGTAAGGACAGTACCCCCATGAACACTACCAGTAAGGACAGTACCCCCATGAACACTACCAGTAAGGACAGTACCCCCATGAACA
This sequence comes from Procambarus clarkii, assembly GCF_040958095.1. NCBI lineage: Eukaryota > Metazoa > Arthropoda > Malacostraca > Decapoda > Cambaridae > Procambarus > Procambarus clarkii. Next base: position 7,350,001 of record NC_091183.1, on the reverse strand, counting down.
CTACCAGTAAGGACAGTACCTCCATGAACACTACCAGTATGGACAGTACCCCCATGAACACTACCAGTAAGGACAGTACCCCCATGAACACTACCAGTAAGGGCAGTACCCCCATGAACACTACCAGTAAGGACAGTACCCCCATGAACACTACCAGTATGGACAGTACCCCCATGAACACTACCAGTAAGGACAGTACCCCCATGAACACTACCAGTAAGGACAGTACCCCCATGAACACTACCAGTAAGGACAGTACCCCCATGAACACTACCAGTATGGACAGTACCCCCATGAACACTACCAGTAAGGACAGTACCCCCATGAACACTACCAGTATGGACAGTACCCCCATGAACACTACCAGTAAGGACAGTACCCCCATGAACACTACCAGTAAGGACAGTACCCCCATGAACACTACCAGTAAGGACAGTACCCCCATGAACACTACCAGTAAGGACAGTACCCCCATGAACACTACCAGTAAGGACAGTACCTCCATGAACACTACCAGTATGGACAGTACCCCCATGAACACTACCAGTAAGGACAGTACCCCCATGAACACTACCAGTAAGGGCAGTACCCCCATGAACACTACCAGTAAGGACAGTACCCCCATGAACACTACCAGTATGGACAGTACCCCCATGAACACTACCAGTAAGGACAGTACCCCCATGAACACTACCAGTAAGGACAGTACCCCCATGAACACTACCAGTAAGGACAGTACCCCCATGAACACTACCAGTATGGACAGTACCCCCATGAACACTACCAGTAAGGACAGTACCCCCATGAACACTACCAGTAAGGACAGTACCCCCATGAACACTACCAGTAAGGACAGTACCCCCATGAACACTACCAGTAAGGACAGTACCTCCATGAACACTACCAGTATGGACAGTACCCCCATGAACACTACCAGTAAGGACAGTACCCCCATGAACACTACCAGTAAGGACAGTACCCCCATGAACACTACCAGTAAGGACAGTACCCCCATGAACACTACCAGTAAGGACAGTACCTCCATGAACACTACCAGTAAGGACAGTACCCCTATGAACACTACCAGTAAGGACAGTACCCCCATGAACACTACCAGTAAGGACAGTACCCCCATGAACACTACCAGTAAGGACAGTACCTCCATGAACACTACCAGTAAGGACAGTACCTCCATGAACACTACCAGTATGGACAGTACCCCCATGAACACTACCAGTAAGGACAGTACCCCCATGAACACTACCAGTAAGGACAGTACCTCCATGAACACTACCAGTATGGACAGTACCCCCATGAACACTACCAGTAAGGACAGTACCCCCATGAACACTACCAGTAAGGGCAGTACCCCCATGAACACTACCAGTAAGGACAGTACCCCCATGAACACTACCAGTAAGGACAGTACCCCCATGAACACTACCAGTAAGGACAGTACCCCCATGAACACTACCAGTAAGGACAGTACCCCCATGAACACTACCAGTAAGGACAGTACCCCCATGAACACTACCAGTAAGGACAGTACCCCCATGAACACTACCAGTAAGGACAGTACCTCCATGAACACTACCAGTAAGGACAGTACCCCCATGAACACTACCAGTAAGGACAGTACCCCCATGAACACTACCAGTAAGGACAGTACCCCCATGAACACTACCAGTAAGGACAGTACCCCCATGAACACTACCAGTAAGGATGTGGGAACCGACCTGTGAGATTTATATTTATTTAATTTATATGAATTTATATTTACGTTAATTTATATACTTCGATAGCAATTTGTATAATGATAAGTGGACTGTATTTCTGCAATAATCTCATAATCTCACAAATCGATCCTCTACACATTAGGGGGGGTTTATTAAATTAATATATGCAGCCAATCAAACTACAGGAATAGACTACATACATTGAAAAGGTTCCTTATCTTATAGTACAGCAGGTTAGTCCACCAGGTATAACTAGGGTGTAGACACCAAATTATCCTCTTTGAGGTAGCTTCCATATCACCCAGTAACTGGTGCACAAATCTTGCTTCCTCGTCTTGACCTGTCAAAAGTGCGCTAGCTGTGAAGCCAGAATCCTATATATGACAAGTATTTCAGAGAAAACTGTACATGGAACATGAAGACCTGGCTTAATTACCTTTAGTTTGAGACTTCCACGTGCTCTAACCGGGTCACCCTATATAATGACATTAATGGCCATAAATGAAGATACATGGGTTTCGGAAAGAACACTTAACTTGAATTTGTTGACAGCGTGTTGAAAATGGTACACCTTTGGGTTCCATAACACTACGTCCAAGTAAAATTAACAGGAGCCGAATTTGCTCCCGTGTGAGCCTATGGTCTCGTATAAACAACAGCTGTTTAACACTCCATACTATTGACGTTACTGGCCGACATTGTCCAGATATGATAGGAGCTAAATTTGCTCCACACGTCTCGGAGGTGACACAACAATGGCTCCCTCCTTCCTCCCTCTGACGCCTGGCTTACATTGTCCAGATGTCCAAAGGTGATAGAAGGGTCACATTTACTCTACTTTAATATTGATAATTAAGTTAATTTATATAAGATGTTTTTATGATGGTAAAGTCCAAAGACTAATGTATTTAAGAATAATTCCCACCATAATAGGTGGAGAATATAATAGTATGTGGTGATGATATCCCGTTTTCTTTAGACGGTAATTCCACTACAAGTTACGTTTTCTATGGGTAACTTGTTTATACAATACAGCTATTATCTGTATGATTATTAAATGGTGTCGAATTTTCCGACATAATTCCCCAGGGGGCTGCTCACGGGTCGAAGTCCTCTTTAGAACAGACGAACACCGATACTCCTCCTTCGAATTATTAGATTAATTTGATGTTAGTAGTTAGTAATCACACATTTGTGCGTCTGTTCGTACAGGACGGATGTCCCGTACTAGAGTTGCAGGGTTTAGAAGTCTAATGCGATTTCATTTCCCTGTTAACTCTTGAAAGGCTAATATTCAAGCCTTATTACATATTATTTAACCCAGAAGACTGAATGTGATCAAGTACTACAGTCAAGTATGATTCAGGGACTGCAGTGAGATCAGTGACATAGATATAACTTGAAGTTTGTTCAGGTAACTGGTCACTGATATATAAACACTGAGGCCCATGGAATACATCTTGATTAAATAATAAATGTATCAAATCAGTCATCAGATTTATTGGGGTTTAATTTAGTTAATTGATTCAGAAGATTGAATAGCTCATCATTAAAGTAAAGTATGGTTCTGAGACTGCAGTGGGTTCAGTGACATTGGTCGCAGTGACTTGTAGCTGTTTTAGGCTACTGTTCACTGATTTGCCACTGAAGCCTCATGAACTCATCTTCAGCTTCAAATGATGATACTAACATCAACCTCTGTTACTATAGTCAGCTGTAATCTCCTTAGTATAATGCTACTGGAGAAATATAATCAGCTGACAAATTTAGATTTCTACTGGTATTGTTTATCTGCAGGCATAGGTCTCCTCAGGCTTGATACTGGGCCTGAGAGTAATTTACCTCCTGCAGAGTTTAACATGGTTATGCCCTGATATTTAGTAGGGCTACCAATGAATTGATGGTAGTAGTCTGTCCCCACAAGGACAGCCATTTGGCATTTGATTTGCTCAAATTTACCTGCAGCTGCTTGATAATAGCTTTCCAGGTCAGCATAATCAACTGTTGATTGTTGTGACAAATCTTCACATTTCTTGATCTGTCTTGTTAAGTGGCCTTTAAGACCTGCAAGGGTTCTTTTCATTCTCCCTGCATTATCCATACTGGCTAGTTGGTGAAGCCTTGTGGGACTAGTACTTGGGCTGCTCATAATACTGAACAAACACTAATGGTAGCCTAGGGTAAATTCTGCACTCACTAGGCAATAATCCTACCTCTACTAGAGGTTAGCACTTAAAATTAATACACATTATATATATATACAATCATACACACTAATGATTTGAGTGATAATCCAGTGTCACTGGAAGTACCTTTAGGTTAGCTCTTCTATATCACCCTAGGATGGTAGAGACACTAATTAATCACTCAAAGGTGAAATGATCATAAGTAAATTATTATATATACAACTCAACTCGAGTTGATAAAAATTACACCCAAAATAGGGTCTGGACCATTCATTAATGGTGTTAGGTTATTCAATATAGTACAACTGACTATGGTAATAATGGGACTAGGATGAACGATAATAGTTCAACTAGTCATATCCTACCCTGTTGTGGGTTGGCAATTAGTAAATATACTGTGATCACTAGTGCAATATATATTAAATAATTCTCTATTTGGAGAAATAATATACACAATTATTGATAATAGCCTCTTAATTAGCCTCTATGAAACTTCTAATATTATCTAGAAGTATTAAATATTATTAGTGACCTCGCGAAATAAAGTCCACAAAATTCGTAGATAATCTCTCGCGAAATGTAACACCACGAAATCCGTGAACAATCTCGCGACACAGTCACTAATTTGGCTGGCTTCTATATTAGCGCTGTCATTTCACGAAATAACACGCCACCAAATATCTGTGGGTGTGCATGAAACCGCTGACGAAGCTGAACTCAGTTGAGGGGGGGCTCCTGAGCTCCCACGAGGCAACGCCGCTGTCTATGACTGGCTGGCCTTTGTTTAAATCACACTGCACTAGTATATTTAATGAATCCACTGGTTAACTGGTTCATCCGGTACTAAGATGACCAAATGTGGGTTCAAAGGATCAAATAATCCGTCATCCGGTTCGAAGATGACCAAATAATGTGGGAACCGACCTGTGAGATTTATATTTATTTAATTTATATGAATTTATATTTACGTTAATTTATATACTTCGATAGCAATTTGTATAATGATAAGTGGACTGTATTTCTGCAATAATCTCATAATCTCACAAATCGATCCTCTACACATTAGGGGGGTTTATTAAATTAATATATGCAGCCAATCAAACTACAGGAATAGACTACATACATTGAAAAGGTTCCTTATCTTATAGTACAGCAGGTTAGTCCACCAGGTATAACTAGGGTGTAGACACCAAATTATCCTCTTTGAGGTAGCTTCCATATCACCCAGTAACTGGTGCACAAATCTTGCTTCCTCGTCTTGACCTGTCAAAAGTGCGCTAGCTGTGAAGCCAGAATCCTATATATGACAAGTATTTCAGAGAAAACTGTACATGGAACATGAAGACCTGGCTTAATTACCTTTAGTTTGAGACTTCCACGTGCTCTAACCGGGTCACCCTATATAATGACATTAATGGCCATAAATGAAGATACATGGGTTTCGGAAAGAACACTTAACTTGAATTTGTTGACAGCGTGTTGAAAATGGTACACCTTTGGGTTCCATAACACTACGTCCAAGTAAAATTAACAGGAGCCGAATTTGCTCCCGTGTGAGCCTATGGTCTCGTATAAACAACAGCTGTTTAACACTCCATACTATTGACGTTACTGGCCGACATTGTCCAGATATGATAGGAGCTAAATTTGCTCCACACGTCTCGGAGGTGACACAACAATGGCTCCCTCCTTCCTCCCTCTGACGCCTGGCTTACATTGTCCAGATGTCCAAAGGTGATAGAAGGGTCACATTTACTCTACTTTAATATTGATAATTAAGTTAATTTATATAAGATGTTTTTATGATGGTAAAGTCCAAAGACTAATGTATTTAAGAATAATTCCCACCATAATAGGTGGAGAATATAATAGTATGTGGTGATGATATCCCGTTTTCTTTAGACGGTAATTCCACTACAAGTTATGTTTTCTATGGGTAACTTGTTTATACAATACAGCTATTATCTGTATGATTATTAAATGGTGTCGAATTTTCCGACAAAGGACAGTACCTCCATGAACACTACCAGTAAGGACAGTACCCCCATGAACACTAACAGTAAGGACAGTACCCCCATGAACACTACCAGTAAGGACAGTACCCCCATGAACACTACCAGTAAGGACAGTACCCCCATGAACACTACCAGTAAGGGCAGTACCCCCATGAACACTACCAGTATGGACAGTACCCCCATGAACACTACCAGTAAGGACAGTACCCCCATGAACACTACCAGTAAGGACAGTACCCCCATGAACACTACCAGTGAGGACAGTACCCCCATGAACACTACCAGTAAGGACAGTACCCCCATGAACACTACCAGTGAGGACAGTACCCCCATGAACACTACCAGTAAGGACAGTACCCCCATGAACACTACCAGTAAGGGCAGTACCCCCATGAACACTACCAGCAAGGACAGTACCCCCATGAACACTACCAGTAAGGGCAGTACCCCCATGAACACTACCAGTAAGGACAGTACCCCCATGAACACTACCAGTATGGACAGTACACCCATGAACACTACCAGTAAGGACAGTACCCCCATGAACACTACCAGTAAGGACAGTACCCCCATGAACACTGCCAGTATGGACAGTACCCCCATGAACACTACCAGTAAGGACAGTACCCCCATGAACACTACCAGTAAGGGCAGTACCCCCATGAACACTACCAGTAAGGACAGTACCCCCATGAACACTACCAGTAAGGACAGTACCCCCATGAACACTACCAGTAAGGACAGTACCCCCATGAACACTGCCAGTATGGACAGTACCCCCATGAACACTACCAGTAAGGACAGTACCCCCATGAACACTACCAGTAAGGACAGTACCCCCATGAACACTACCAGTAAGGACAGTACCCCCATGAACACTACCAGTAAGGACAGTACCCCCATGAACACTACCAGTAAGGACAGTACCCCCATGAACACTACCAGTAAGGACAGTACCCCCATGAACATCTTGACCTGAGCCTGGACCTCAGCCCCGCGGGGGATGTTTCACACAGTTCTAATCTTAAGGATGATGATAATCTGCTGTTAAATGTCTGGTGGAGTTCCCAAAGGAAACAGAAACACGTAGTTTTGGGCAAATATTTAAACTTATATATACTGAAAGAAACTTATATATTATATAAGTGAATCTGTTGTAGTTGTGAGCTCCAACACTCTAGACCCAACCACTTGGGCTGGACGGAAGAGCGACGTTCTCGCTTCATGCAGGTCGGCGTTCAATATCCGACAGTCCATGTGATTGGGCACCATTCCTTCCCCTCTTTCCATCCCAAATCCTTATCCTGACCCCTTCCTAGTGCTATATAGTCATAATGACTTCACGCTTTCTCCTGATAATTACCCTCAAACACTCTAGTATGATGACTTTAGTTAAAGTGCAAGACCAAACAGACAATAAATCTCACCTCATCATAAACTAACAACACGATTGATCCTCAGATCAGTATTATAAATCTTTCTCAAATCTTGGCATCATTTTAATTAAAATAAATGAAGACACTTCATTCTATATGTACTCGTACTATACATGATTATCAACGTATTAACACAGAAAATTATGGTATAAATTTACACTCAGTATTTATGGTAGAAAGTCCAGACTCTCTGTCTCTCCTTATTTAGTACAAAGTGTTGCTCACAAGGACTCTAGTATCTCGCATTTACAGCCCATCCTTCTGAAATGAAAGTGCTGGTTTTGTGGTAAGTTCCAATATGTAGTGATGGACCACCAGAAAGTGTCAATATTTAGTGATGGACCACCAGCAAGCCCCAATATTTAGAGATAAACCACCAGAAAGTACTAATATGTCGTGATGGACCATCAGAAACCTTCAATATATAGTGTTGGACCACCAGAAAGCTCCAATATGTAGTGATGAACCACCAGAAAGTACCAATATATAGTGGACCACCAGAAAGCCCCAATATGTAGTGATGGACTACATGAAAGTACCAGTATTTAGTGATGGACCACCAGAAAGTACCAATATTTAGAGATGGACCACCAGAAAGTACCATTATTTAGTGATGGACCACAAGAAAGTAAGAATATTTAGTGATGGACCACTAGAAAGTACCAATATTTAGTGATGGACCACTAGAAAGTACCAATATTTAGTGATGGACCACCAGAAAGTACCAATATTTAGTGATGGTCCACCAGTAGGTACCAATATTTAGTGATGGACCACCAGAAAGTACCAATATTTAGTAATGGACCACCAGAAAGTACCAATATTTAGTGATGGACCACCAGAAAGTACCAATATTTAGTGATGGACCACCAGAGAGTACCAATATTTAGTGATGGACCACCAGAAAGTACCAATATTTAGTGATGGACCACCAGTAAGTACCAATATTTAGTGTTGGACTACCTGTAAGTACCAATATTTAGTGATGGACCACCAGAAGGTACCAATATTTAGTGATGGATCACCAGAAAGTACCAATATTTAGAGATGAACCACCAGAAAGTTCCATTATTTCGTGATGGACCACCAGAAAGTACCAATATTTAGGGATGAACCACCAGAAAGTACTAATATGTCGTGATGGACCATCAGAAACCTTCAATATATAGTGTTGGACCACCAGAAAGCTCCAATATGTAGTGATGAACCACCAGAAAGTACCAATATATAGTGGACCACCAAAAAGCCCCAATATGTAGTGATGGACTACATGAAAGTACCAGTTTTTAGTGATGGACCACCAGAAAGTACCAATATTTAGAGATGGACCACCAGAAAGTACCATTATTTAGTGATGGACCACAAGAAAGTACCAATATTTAGTGATGGACCACCAGAAAGTACCAATATTTAGTGATGGACCACCAATAAGTACCAATATTTAGTGATGGACCACCAGTAAGTACCAATATTTAGTGTTGGACTACCTGTAAGTACCAATATTTAGTGATGGACCACCAGAAAGTACCAATATTTAGTGATGGACCACCAGAAAGTACCAATATTTAGTGATGGACCACCAGAAAGTACCAATATGTAGTGATGGACCACCAGAAAGTACCAATACTTAGTGATGGACCCCCAGAAAGTACCAATACTTAGTGATGGACCACCAGAAAGCTCCAATATGTAGTGATGGACCACCACAAAGTACTAATATTTAGTGATGGACCACCAGAAAGTACCAATACTTAGTGATGGACCACCAGAAAGTACCAATACTTAGTGATGGACCACCAGAAAGCTCCAATATGTAGTGATGGACCACCACAAAGTACTAATATTTAGTGATGGACCACCAGAAAGTACTAATATTTAGTGATGGACCACCAGAAAGTACCAATACTTAGTGAAGGACCTCTAGAAAGTAACAATATGTAGTGACGGACCACAAGAAAGTTTTCTGTATTATTGCATATAGACAAACCGGAAACTTTTGTAACCGCTTCATTAATTAGGGAACCTAACCTGACCTCTCCTAGCAATCCAAGGCCTAATACACGTTATTTTAGGCCTACAATAGTACATATATATGTTATACTAAGCAAAGGGTTATTGGTGGTGTCGTCCCGATCGATACACCATAGAAAGAATATTGGACAGAGTATACAGAGACGAGAGCACCCCAAAATTAGACATACCCGAGCCACACTTGAAGAGCCTTCTCGAGGCATGTACAAAGGAAGCCCCTTTTATCAGTTCGCGAGGAAACATGTATCTACAAATAGACGGAGTAGCAATGGGCTCCCCTTTTGGAGTGTTGTTCGCTAATTTTTGTATGGGCACCATCAAAGACAGAGTCTTCAGTAGCAGACAAAAACCAATGGTATACTGCCGTTATGTAGATGACATATTCGTCATAGTAAAAGACCCAGATGAAGTAACCGACCTAAAACGTCATCTAGAGAGAGAATCATTACTTCGGTATATACATGAAAATAGTGAAAATTATAGTCTGCCTTTCTTAGATAAACTAATAACAAAAACAGGAACCTCTCTAAGCACCAGCGTAAATAATAAGCCTACCCTATGAGAGGACTCGACCCTTGGAAGGTCAGGTGTTCGCGCACCATTGACTCAACCAGGACATTGACCGACCACAACAGTGTCCTGAATACAACAGTGTCCCGAATTCAACAGTGTCCCGACCACAACAGTGTCCCGAACACAACGGTGCCCCGAACACAACAGTGCCCTGAGCACAATAGTGCCCAGAACACAACAGTGCTCCGATCACAACAGTGCCTCGAACACAACACCGGCCCGGTCACAACAGTGCCCCGAACACAAAAGTGCCCCGAACACAAAAGTGCCCCGAACTCAACAGTGCCCCAACACAGCAGGGCCCCAAACACAACAGTGTCCCGTACACAACAGTGCCCTGAGCAGAACAGTGCCCCGAGCACAACAGTGCCCTGAGCACAACAGTGCCCTGAGCACAACAGTGCCCCGAACATAACAGTGTTCCGAGGACAACAGTGCCCTGAGCACAACAGTGCCCAGAACCAAACAGTGTCCCGAGGACAACAGTGCTATGAACATAACAGTGTCCCGAGCACAACAGTGCCATGAAAACAACAGTGCCCCGAGCACAACAATACCCTGAACACAACAGGGCCCCGAACACAACAGTGTCCCGAACACAACAGTGTCCCGAACACAACATTGCCACCAACACAACAGTGCCCCGACCACAACAGTGCCCAGAGCACAACATTGGCCTGAGCACAACAGTGCCCCAAATACAACAGTGCCCCTAACACAAAAGTGCCACGACCACAACAGTGCACGGAACACAACAGTACCCCCGAATACAACAGTGTCCTGAGCACAACAGTGCCCCGAACACAACAGTGCCCCGAATACAACAGTGCCAAGAACACAACAGTGCCCGGAACACAACAGTGCCCTGAGCACAACAGTGCCCCGAACACAACAGTGCCCCGAACACAACAGTGCCCAGAACACAAAAGTGCCCCGAACACAACAGTGCCCCGAACACAACAGTGCCCCGAGTACAACAGTGCCCCGAGTACAACAGTGTTCCAAACACAACAGTGCCCCGAACACAACAGTGCCCCGACCACAACAGTACCCCGACCACAACAGTGCCCTGACCACAACAGTGCCCCGAACACAACAGTGCCCTGAGCACAACAGTGCCCTGAAAACAACAGTGCCCCGAGCACAACAATACCCTGAACACAACAGGGCCCCGAACACAACAGTGTCCCGAACACAACAGTGCCACGACCACAACAGTGCCCTGAACACAACAGTGCCCCGACCACAACAGTGCCCCGAGCACAACAGTGCTCCGAACACAACAGTGCCCCGATCACAACAGTGCCCCGAACACAAAAGTGCCACGAACTCAACAGTACCCCGAACACAGCAGGGCCCCAAACACAACAGTGTCCCGTACACAATCAGTGCCCTGAGCACAACAGTGCCCTGAGCACAATAGTGCCCAGAACACAACAGTGCCCCGATCACAACAGTGCCTCGAACACAACAGTGCCCCGATCACAACAGTGCCCCGAACACAAAAGTGCCACGAACTCAACAGTGCCCCGAACACAGCAGGGCCCCAAACACAACAGTGTCCCGTACACAACAGTGCCCTGAGCACAACAGTGCCCCGAGCACAACAGTGCCCTTGTAACGGGGGGTGGGGGAAATAGCTCTAACTTGTCCATTATTCCAACCCCCAGTTAACTAACGAGGCCGGGGGAAACAGCTCTCTCTAGTCCGTTATCCCGTCCTCAGTTAGCTAACTATTCTAGAGCACCCTCCAGAGTTCCTAAGGCAACCTCTCTCGTTCAACACCTTGTAACCTAGGTATTTGACTACTTAGGTGCTAAGACTACAAGGCGCAGTCACTTGATCAGTTACCCGAAACTCTAGAGTGAACTCTAGAATACAAAATCCATGCTACAAACCTATAAGAGAAAACGAAAGGAAAGAAATGAATAGTGAAGTAATTAGTGAGGGTTTGGGGTGAGAGGGAGAGAGGTGGGAGGGGCGAGGAGGGTCATTAGTTGAAAGTGAGAGTTTAGAGAGGGGTGGAGGGGGAGGTGTAAATAGGTAGAAGTAGAAGAGTAGAAAGTAGAAGAGTAGATAGTAGAAGACGAAATGCTGCGACCATCCATTCATGATCATTACATACAAGACAAGGAATGGAACTTGTCTGTATCACAATATTCTCAAAAGATGTTATTACCATGTATCAACTCCAAACATAGGGGACATAGTTAAAGGCCATTTAAATAATAAATCCAATTATATTTCATATACTAAGTATCATAATTTAAGCAATGTTCAAGATCTATATATGTAAAGTGAGTCATCCTCCAAGAATCTGAGAACACTACAACTGACTGCCCCTGATCATCACACAACACTTGTAAAACACGACCAAGTCACCTTAATGCTCAACTCACCAAGTGTCTCTGCCTATAGCTGGATAGAGGGGGGGTGGGGTCTGTAGCTTGACAGAGACTGTCTCGCCCTGCCGGCCGACAGCCTCCCTGCTAGGGACGTCTTCTCTGCTCTGCTGACTGCCGTTCTGTCTGTTAATGCTTAATGCTCTGAATTGATAGCTCTCCGAGTATATATTGGGGAGCCTAGTAGCTAACTCCGCCCACAAGTAGATAGCCTCCGGCTCTCTACCAAGCCACTCCTTAAACGTCGGCATGTTTGAAGGCTACCAGGCTCCAATTATGAGATTAGTAGAAGTAAGGTGAAATTCGCATGATCTGATCGTCAGGTCACTTGGGGTCATTAACGCTTTGAGGTGTGAGATCTCAGGCCGACAACCTGGCGCCTTTCCAAATCCCTGCCTGTGACTCATGTACTATATATATTTTAAATAAACTAAATCAAACACTTTACAGTGTTCCATCTCCCCTTCTCCCTGAAAATAAAGTTTTTTGCAACACTGCTAAAGCGAGCTAGCTGTGTGCGACAACTTTATTAACGAAAAGAATACATCCTAGCTAAACAAATATACATCATCCTACTCTAAAAAATGAAATATATAGACAGACGTCCATTGTTTCTGGCTGGGCAACGTCACTGCTTGGTCTTGTAGATAATCCTGTACCACATTTCTTCAACACAACTGCCTCCAGTCGCTTCTCCGTCGTTAACGCACAACAACCCTTGGTCAACCAGAAAGCCGTTACTACTTGAACTGCGCACAGGACCGTGGAATTCGGTTGTCCCAGCTGATCTGTAATTGGCCCGTACGTCAGTCCCCATGAGAGACGTATATTGGGGTTTTTCACAGCTATAGGGACTACAAGTTTCGAGATCTTCCTATAATAGTTGCCAACAGTAGAAATCCCATCCTACTCTTCTTCCTCCCTGTTGCTCCAGCACGCCTCCTTCAGAGAGCTACTTCTGACAGCCACATCAAGTCCGCACGACACAGGAAGAATCACTCAACAGAGCAACATGCTTGCAGGAGGGGCGGCCAGTTAAGGCAAACGATCCTGTCTTGCAATTACGCTCCATGCAATGATGCTGACACCAGCAAGGGACACTAGGCATCGTGTCTCACTCAGCTTGGTCTTATCTTCTTCTTCTTCTCTTCTTCTCTCTTCTTTCTTCTCTCTTCTTCTCTTCTTTCTTCTCTCTTCTTCTCTCTTCTTTCTCTCTTCCTCCTCCCATGGGTCTTTGACAAGCGACCTGGGGTCCATTGGGGTCCGTCCGTCCTGGGGTCCATCCTGGGTAGACCGGTGTTGGTGGGACAGACTGGAGTCGTTGTTGTTCCTCTTCCATCTTTACTGGGTCGTCTGGGGTCGTCTGCAGAACGACCTGGGGTCCACTGGGGTCCGTCCGTCTTGGGGTCCACTGGGGTCCGTCCTGTCCTGGGGTCCACTGGGTAGACCAATGTTGACTGACCGAGAGGGATGCATCTTGGGGTCCCCTGGGGTGGTGGTGGTGGTGGAGCCATGACCTCCAGGTAGTGGGCTGGTCGTGGTGGTGGTGATAAACGCCCGTGAGTATGGTACACAGCAGCCGTCCCCCTCTTTTGTATGTGCGTCTCTCCTCTCTTCTGGCTCCCACCTGTGGATGAACAGAAAGGCAACAATACCCGTGTTCCCGAAATGTTGTGTGACCCTGTAGTTTGTATAGGGTTCACAGTCTAATCATACTGCTCTCCTCCTGGCAACGACTACACTTAAATTTAATTAATCCAATTGACACTGAATGATATTGACTTGGTGGAACATAAAACAGTAACAGAGTAAAGTTTAGAGAAGAGAGAATAAGGTCATCACTACTTTTAACTTGTCACCTAAACCAATCTCCACAATAAATATCAAAACTAATAGACAAAACACTAGCCTAACTTAACTGTACCGTTCCTAATCTTACGTACTTAAATAACCGTTACTCCCACCCTTAACCTACAGCCACCTACGTGACCCAGAGTGTTTCCCTAGCTTCTCCGCCGGTCAACAACTCAAAACTGTTGCCACCCCCTGTGACCAGACTATCTAACGTCGAGCGTCCCCAACGTGAAGTCTACTGACATACTAAGCCTCCCCCTAGCATGCTGTACAATACCAGTACACCTCGGGTTATTGCGTTCAAATGGAGTAAAACAGTCGATCGCAATAATCTGAGCAGAACCACCACTTAAAACTACTTAAGAACTACACCTGCCACTCCCCACTGATCTGGAGACCAGCGGTTGCTTGGTGTCCCCGTGGGACATGCGAGGTCACCTGTCACACTCAGATGAGCACCACTACCAACAACCGCTAAGTTCCCAAATCACCAAATATTATCACTAACATAAAACACAACACACGCAAGTTCTGGTGAATATTCCCTGAATTTCACAAAACTCACAAAATCACTAAACACAACACCAGAGAATCACTATCTCCTAACCTGAAAAAAAAACTCGCTAAATCGCGAATATAAAACACCTGTCAAGATCTCCCTGATAGCGCCTGAGCGGCAAAAAGACACGTGGGACTGAACAATGTAAATGAACACTACCATAAACATTGTTCAACACCGCTGCCAACATTGTAACGGGGGGTGGAGGAAATAGCTCTATCTTGTCCATTATTCCAACCCCCAGTTAACTAACGAGGCCGGGGGAAACAGCTCTCTCTAGTCCGTTATCCCGTCCTCAGTTAGCTAACTATTCTAGAGTACCCTCCAGAGTTCCTAAGGCAACCTCTCTCGTTTAACACCTTGTAACCTAGGTATTTGACTACTTAGGTGCTAAGACTATAAGGCGCAGTCACTTGATCAGTTACCCGAAACTCTAGAGAGAATTCTAGAATACAAAATCATTGCCACAAACGTATAAGAGAAAACGAAAGGAAAGAAATGAATAGTGAAGTAATTAGCGAGGGTTTGGGGTGAGAGGGAGAGAGGTGGGAGGGGCGAGGAGGGTCATTAGTTGAAAGTGAGAGTTTAGAGAGGGGAGGAGGGGGAGGTGTAAATAGGTAGAAGTAGAAGAGTAGAAAGTAGAAGAGTAGATAGTAGAAGACGAAATGCTGCGACCATCCATTCATGATCATTACATACAAGACAAGGAATGGAACTTGTCTGTATCACAATATTCTCAAAAGATGTTATTACCATGTATCAACTCCAAACATAGGGGACATAGTTAAAGGCCATTTAAATAATAAATCCAATTATATTTCATATACTAAGTATCATAATTTAAGCAATGTTCAAGATCTATATATGTAAAGTGAGTCATCCTCCAAGAATCTGAGAACACTACAACTGACTGCCCCTGATCATCACACAACACTTGTAAAACACGACCAAGTCACCTTAATGCTCAACTCACCAAGTGTCTCTGCCTATAGCTGGATAGAGGGGGGGGGGGGTCTGTAGCTTGACAGTGACTGTCTCGCCCTGCCGGCCGACAGCCTCCCTGCTAGGGACGTCTTCTCTGCTCTGCTGACTGCCGTTCTGTCTGTTAATGCTTAATGCTCTGAATTGATAGCTCTCCGAGTATATATTGGGGAGCCTAGTAGCTAACTCCGCCCACAAGTAGATAGCCTCTGGCTCTCTACCAAGCCACTCCTTAAACGTCGGCATGTTTGAAGGCTACCAGGCTCCAATTATGAGATTAGTAGAAGCAAGGTGAAATTCGCATGATCTGACCTCAGGTCACTTGGGGTCATTAACGCTTTGAGGTGTGAGATCTCAGGCCGACAACCTGGCGCCTTTCCAAATCCCTGCCTGTGACTCATGTACTATATATATTTTAAATAAACTAAACCAAACACTTTACAGTATTACACCCTGAGCACAACAGTGCCCAGGACACAACAATGACCCGAACACAACAGTGTTCCGAGGACAACAGTGCCCAGAACCAAACAGTGTCCCGAGGACAACAGTGCCATGAACATAACAGTGTCCCGAGCACAACAGTGCCCCGAACACAACAAAGCCCCGAACACAACAGTGCCCAGAACACAACAGTGCCCAGAACACAACAATGCCCCGAACACAACAGTGCCCAGAACACAACAGTGTCCAGAACACAACAGTGCCCAGAACACAACAATGCCCTGAACACAACAGTGCCCTGAACACAACAGTGCCCTGAACACAACAGTACTCAGAACACAACAGTGCCCAGAACACAACAATGCCCTGAACACAACAGTGCCCAGAACACAACAGTACCCTGAACGCAACAGTGCCCAGAACACAACAATGCCCTGAACACAACAGTGCCCTGAACGCAACAGTGCCCTGAACACAACAGTGCCCTGAACACAACAGTGCCCCGAGCATAACCATCTGGGAAATGTTATCGGGTTTATATAATCATCAAAATTTTTTGGAAAGAAATTTTGCTCCTAAGTTTTATGAACGGCTCTCAAAGGCTCTCATCGAAATTCTGATAAAATTCCTTGGTCTTCAGTGCAGCTGTTGGGATAATCTTGTGTTTATTTACGAGATAATGCTCTCAACAAAAATTTATCCAGTTTTATCACTTATTGATAGTTTTTCATCTTATAAATTTGTTAAATTCTATATTTTATCTCATATTCTTTCATAATACTGCCATGTCGCTTCTTCTTAGCTTATGACAAAGTTTTGGTGTTGGATTGTCGTGGTAAAATCCCGTTACGGAATATAATGTTGTTTCAAGTTTCCTTTTATTGTTTCAGTCATATTGACTTACTCTGGCGTCGTGGATTTATTATAGCACTTTAGTGTAAGACTGTGTGGAGGACGCTGCTATATGAGACGCTCAAGGTTTCCAATATCGGAGCCTCTTGCCTCATATATAGTAATGTGTGTTTACTGCTTCCTCACCACCTGCCTTGGAGGCTTGCTGTACCCCAGACACTTGCTGGGGCTAGCTGTAACCCAGACTCCTGCTGAGGCTTGCTGTACCCCAGACACTTGCTGGGGCTTGCTGTAACCCAGACTCCTGCTGAGGCTTGCTGTAACCCAGACTCCTGCTGAGGCTTGCTGTAACCCAGACTCCTGCTGAGGCTTGCTGTAACCCAGACTCCTGCTGAGGCTTGCTGTAACCCAGACTCCTGCTGAGGCTTGCTGTAACCCAGACTCCTGCTGAGGCTTGCGGTAACCCAGACACTTGCTGGGGCTTGCTGTAACCCAGACACTTGCTGGGGCTTACTGTAACCCAGACACTTGCTGGGGTTTGCTGTAACCCAGACTCCTGCTGGGGCTTGCTGTAACCCAGACACTTGCTGGGGCTTGCTGTAACCCAGACCCTTGCTGGGGCTTGCTGTAACCCAGACACTTGCTGGGGCTTGCTGTAACCCAGACTCCTGCTGGGGCTTGCTGTAACCCAGACACTTGCTGGGGCTTGCTGTAACCCAGACTCCTGCTGGGGCTTGCTGTATCCCAGACTCCTGCTGGGGCTTGCTGTAACCCAGACTCCTGCTGGGGCTTGCTGTAACCCAGACTCCTGCTGAGGCTTGCGGTAACCCAGACTCCTGCTGGGGCTTGCTATAACCCAGATTCCT
Organism: Procambarus clarkii; assembly: GCF_040958095.1. NCBI lineage: Eukaryota > Metazoa > Arthropoda > Malacostraca > Decapoda > Cambaridae > Procambarus > Procambarus clarkii. The sequence continues at coordinate 7,332,066 of NC_091183.1, read as the reverse complement.
GCTGGGGCTTGCTGTAACCCAGACTCCTGCTGGGGCTTGCTGTACCCCAGACTCCTGCTGGGGCTTGCTGTAACCCAGACACTTGCTGGGGCTTGCTGTAACCCAGACTCCTGCTGGGGCTTGCTGTAACCCAGACACTTGCTGGGGCTTGCTGTAACCCAGACTCCTGCTGGGGCTTGCTGTAACCCAGACACTTGCTGGGGCTTGCTGTAACCCAGACTCCTGCTGGGGCTTGCTGTAACCCAGACACTTGCTGGGGCTTGCTGTAACCCAGACTCCTGCTGGGGCTTGCTGTAACCCAGACTCCTGCTGAGGCTTGCGGTAACCCAGACTCCTGCTGGGGTTTGCTGTAACCCAGACACTTGCTGAGGCTTGCTGTACCCCAGACTCCTGCTGGGGCTTGCTGTAACCCAGACTCCTGCCGAGGCTTGCTGTAACCCAGACCCTTGCTGAGGCTTGCTGTACCCAGACTCCTGCTGGGGTTTGCTGTAACCCAGATTACTGCTGAAGCTTGCTGTAACCCAGACTCCTGCCGAGGCTTGCTGTACCCAAGACTCCTGCTGGGGTTTGCTGTAATCCAGATTACTGCTGAAGCTTGCTGTAACCCAGACTCCTGCTGAGGCTTGCTGTACCCAAGACTCCTGCTGAGGCTTGCTGTAACTAAGACTCCTGCTGAGGCTTGCTGTAACTAAGACTCCTGCTGAGGCTTGCTGTAACTAAGACTCCTGCTGAGGCTTGCTATAACTAAGACTCCTGCTGGGGCTTGCTGTAACCCAGACTTTTGCTGAGGCTTGCTGTACCCCAGACTCCTGCTGAGGCTTGCTGTAACCCAGACTCTTGCTGAGGCTTGCTGTAACCCAGACTCCTGCTGAGGCTTGCTGTAACCCAGACTCCTGCTGAGGCTTGCTGTAACCCAGACTCCTGCTGAGGCTTGCTGTAACCCAGACTCTTGCTGAGGCTTGCTGTACCCCAGACTCCTGCTGGGGCTTGCTGTAACCCAGACTCCTGCTGAGGCTTGCTGTAACCCAGACTCCTGCTGGGGCTTGCTGTAACCCAGACTCCTGCTGGGGCTTGCTGTAACCCAGACTCCTGCTGGGGCTTGCTGTACCCGACTCCTGCTGGGGCTTGCTGTAACCCAGACTCCTGCTGGGGCTTGCTGTACCCCAGACACTTGCTGGGGCTTGCTGTACCCCAGACACTTGATGGGGCTTGCTGTAACCCAGACTCCTGCTGAGGCTTGCTGTAACCCAGACACTTGCTGGGGCTTGCTGTAACCCAGACTCCTGCTGGGGCTTGCTGTAACCCAGACTCCTGCTGGGGTTTGCTGTAACCCAGACTCCTGCTGAGGCTTGCTGTAACCCAGACCCTTGCTGAGGCTTGCTGTACCCCAGACACTTGCTGGGGCTTGCTGTAACCCAGACACTTGCTGGGGCTTGCTGTAACCCAGACACTTGCTGGGGCTTGCTGTAACCCAGACACTTGCTGGGGCTTGCTGTAACCCAGACTCCTGCTGGGGCTTGCTGTAACCCAGACACTTGCTGGGGCTTGCTGTAACCCAGACCCTTGCTGAGGCTTGCTGTACCCCAGACACTTGCTGGGGCTTGCTGTAACCCAGACACTTGCTGGGGCTTACTGTAACCCAGACACTTGCTGGGGCTTGCTGTAACCCAGACTCCTGCTGGGGCTTGCTGTATCCCAGACTCCTGCTGGGGCTTGCTGTAACCCAGACTCCTGCTGGGGCTTGCTGTAACCCAGACTCCTGCTGAGGCTTGCTGTAACCCAGACCCTTGCTGAGGCTTGCTGTACCCCAGACACTTGCTGGGGCTTGCTGTAACCCAGACACTTGCTGGGGCTTACTGTAACCCAGACACTTGCTGGGGCTTGCTGTAACCCAGACTCCTGCTGGGGCTTGCTGTAACCCAGACACTTGCTGGGGCTTGCTGTAACCCAGACTCCTGCTGGGGCTTGCTGTAACCCAGACTCCTGCTGGGGCTTGCTGTAACCCAGACTCCTGCTGGGGCTTGCTGTACCCCAGACTCCTGCTGGGGCTTGCTGTAACCCAGACACTTGCTGGGGCTTGCTGTAACCCAGACTCCTGCTGGGGCTTGCTGTAACCCAGACTCCTGCTGGGGCTTGCTGTATCCCAGACTCCTGCTGGGGCTTGCTGTAACCCAGACTCCTGCTGGGGCTTGCTGTAACCCAGACTCCTGCTGGGGCTTGCTGTAACCCAGACTCCTGCTGGGGCTTGCTGTAACCCAGACTCCTGCTGGGGCTTGCTGTAACCCAGACCCTTGCTGGGGCTTGCTGTAACCCAGACACTTGCTGGGGCTTGCTGTAACCCAGACTCCTGCTGGGGCTTGCTGTAACCCAGACACTTGCTGGGGCTTGCTGTAACCCAGACTCCTGCTGGGGCTTGCTGTAACCCAGACTCCTGCTGGGGCTTGCTGTAACCCAGACTCTTGCTGGGGCTTGCTGTAACCCAGACACTTGCTGGGGCTTGCTGTAACCCAGACACTTGCTGGGGCTTGCTGTAACCCAGACTCCTGCTGGGGCTTGCTGTAACCCAGACACTTGCTGGGGCTTGCTGTAACCCAGACCCTTGCTGGGGCTTGCTGTAACCCAGACACTTGCTGGGGATTGCTGTAACCCAGACTCCTGCTGGGGCTTGCTGTAACCCAGACACTTGCTGGGGCTTGCTGTAACCCAGACACTTGCTGGGGCTTGCTGTAACCCAGACCCTTGCTGGGGCTTGCTGTAACCCAGACTCCTGCTGGGGCTTGCTGTAACCCAGACACTTGCTGGGGCTTGCTGTAACCCAGACCCTTGCTGGGGCTTGCTGTAACCCAGACCCTTGCTGGGGCTTGCTGTAACCCAGACACTTGCTGGGGCTTGCTGTAACCCAGACACTTGCTGGAGTTGATGTATGTGGTTGCCAGGGTGGATACGCGAGTATAGTCCCATGCCAACTGTCTGTCACCCTTCCAAGGGCGCAGTGTGATTCCGTCTGGGCGGCCGGCAAAGGTAACAGAGTCATGGTTCAATAGGTTGCGGGGCTCTCTCTCCGCTGGACACTGGGCAAAGGTAAGGCTTCTCTTAATGATGTCATTGATTTCGTCGTCCGTCTAGAGTGCCAACTGCCAGATTTTCCACAGTGAAGGCCATGCAATCCATATTCGTGAACATCTGCCTCGCTGCAAATACACCTATGGACAGTGTGGATAGGGGCAGCCAGGCGGCGCCCTGATGGTAATCCTGGGCATGGTATTTTATCAAATCACCTCATTTTTGGGGCAAATAGTCTCGGCTACCATTATCTTTTTTACGGTCGTGATGGTCAGGCGGTTAAGGTCTCCTGTACACTAGTTGCATAGCGCTTCTGGCAGTATGGGTTCAAGTCACTTTTGGGGTGTGGAGTTTACAGTTACATATATATGCCTGGAGACCATTCAGGCTTGTTTGCATTTGTGTTGCTAACGTGGGCCAAAAAAATGAGGTGATTTGATAAAATACCATGCCCAAGATTACCATCAGAGCGCCATTGGGATGATGGGCAAATAGCCTTGACTACCATCATCTTTTATACGGTCATGATGGTTGAGCGGTTAAGGTCTCCTGTACACCAGTTGCATAGTACTCCTGGCAGTATGGGTTCGAGTCACTTCTGGGGTGTGGAATTTTCAGTTTATATATATATATATATATATATATATATATATATATATATATATATGTCGTACCTAATAGCCAGAACGCACTTCTCGGCCTACTGTCCAAGGCCCGATTTGCCTAATAAGCCAAGTTTTCCTGAATTAATATATTTTCTCTAACTTTTTTCTTATGAAATGATAAAGCTACCCATTACATTACGAATGAGGTCAATTTTTTTTATTGGAGTTAAAATTAACGTAGATATATGACCGAACCTAACCAACCCTACCTAACCTAACCTAACCTATCTTTATAGGTTAGGTTAGGTTAGGAAGCCGAAAATGTTAGGTTAGGTTAGGTTAGGTAGGTTAGGTAGACGAAAAACAATTAATTCATGAAAACTTGGCTTATTAGGCAAATCGGGCCTTGAATAGTAGGCATAGAAGTGAGTTCTGGCTACAAGGTACGACATATATATATATATATATATATATATATATATATATATATATATATATATATATATATATATGTCGTACCTAGTAGCCAGAACTCACTTCTCAGCCTACTATTCAAGGCCCGATTTGCCTAATAAGCCAAGTTTTCCTGAATTAATATATTTACTATAATTTTTTTCTTATGAAATGATAAAGCAACCCTTTTCTCTATGTATGAGGTCAATTTTTTTTTATTGGAGTTAAAATTAACGTAGATATATGACCGAACCTAACCAACCCTACCTAACCTAACCTAACCTATATTTATAGGTAAGGTTAGGTTAGGTAGCCAAAAAAAGCTAGGTTAGGTTAGGTTAGGTAGGTTAGGTAGACGAAAAAACATTAATTCATGAAAACTTGGCTTATTAGGCAAATCGGGCCTTGAATAGTAGGCTGAGAAGTGCGTTCTGGCTATTAGGTACGACATATATATATATATGTCGTACCTAATAGCCAGAACGCACTTCTCTGCCTACTATGCAAGGCCCGATTTGCCTAATAAGCCAAGTTTTCATGAATTAATTGTTTTTCGACTACCTAACCTACCTAACCAAACCTAACCTAACTTTTTCGGCTACCTAACCTAACCTAACCTAAAAAGATAGGTTAGGTTAGGTTAGGTAGGGTTGGTTAGGTTTGGTCATATATCTACGTTAATTTTAACTCCAATAAAAAAATATTGACCTCATACATAATGAAATGCGTAGCTTTATCATCTCATAAGAAAAAAAATTGAGAAAATATAATAATTCAGGAAAACTTGGCTTATTAGGCAAATCAGGCCTTGCATAGTAGGCCGAGAAGTGCGTTCTGGCTACTAGGTACGACATATATATATATATATATATATATATATATATATATATATATATATATATATATATATATATATATATATATATATATATATATATATATATATATGTCGTACCTAGTAGCCAGAATGCACTTCTTGGCCTACTATGCAAGGCCCGATTTGCCTAATAAGCCAAGTTTTCATGAATTAATGTTTTTTCGACTACCTAACCTACCTAACCTAACCTAACCTAACTTTTTCTGCTACCTAACTTAACCTAACCTATAAAGATAGGTTAGGTTAGGTTAGGTAGGGTTGGTTAGGTTCGGTCATATATCTACGTTAATTTTAACTCCAATAAAAAAAATTGACTTCATACATAATGAAATGGGTAGCTTTATCATCTCATAAGAAAAAATTAGAGAAAATATATTAATTCAGGAAAACTTGGCTTATTAGGCAAATCGGGCCTTACATAGTAGGCTGAGAAGTGCATTCTGGCTACTAAGTACGACATATATATATATATATATATATATATATATATATATATATATATATATATATATATATATATATATATATATATATATATATATATATATATATATATATATATATATATGTCGTACCTAGTAGCCAGAACGCACTTCTCAGCCTACTATGCAAGGCCCGATTTGCCTAATAAGCCAAGTTTCTCTGAATTAATATATTTTCTCAAGTTTTTTTCTTATGAAATGATAAAGCTACCCATTTCATTATGTATGAGATCAATTTTTTTTTATTGGAGTTAAAATTAACGTAGATATATGACCGAACCTAACCAACCCTACCTAACCTAACCTAACCTATCTTTATAGGTTAGGTTAGGTTAGGTAGCCGAAAAAGTTAGGTTAGGTTAGGTTAGGTAGGTTAGGTAGTCGAAAAATAATTAATTCATGAAAACTTGGCTTATTAGGCAAATCAGGCCTTGCATAGTAGGCTGAGAAGTGCGTTCTGGCTACTAGGTACGACATATATATATATATATATATATATATATATATATATATATATATATATATATATATATATATATATATATATATATATATATATATATATATATATATATATATATATATATATATATATAAATATATATATATATATATATGCGGAAAATCCACAAAGAAATGTGAAAGAAAGTGAACGTTTAGGCCTGTTAAAGCCTATGTCAACACCAGACTGATTAGAGGAGAGAGAGAGGATACAGGTCAACACCTGGAACCTGACCAACCCATCTCTAGGGGAAAGAATTAACCAGAAACAGGTATAGCATAGGTTGGAATGGTCAAAGAGGATTAAGCGGTCAGAGAATAAGAATGAAAGATTAAAGAAAAGCCTCATGAATACACAATTTATGAATATAAAATTATAATGAGACATTGAAAGCCTCCCTATCAGTTTTTTCTTAAACTGTTGTGCAATATTATAACTTAAAAATGAATCAAGTACAATTGTACATTCCAGTACTAACATTAAGAAGATTTGGCACTGACTGATTAGAGCAGACTCAATCAAATTCCGTTCCACAAAACCACCACAATTGGTAATGCTTTTCAACCCATTCCAGTTAATATTGTGATCGCATAAACTCGTGTGCAGATACAATGCATTAGACGTTTGGGCAGTTCTAATACTATAAGCATGTTGTGACAACCGCAATTGTAAGGACTTTCCTGTTTGTCCAAGGTACACAAAATCACAATCATTGCAGGGAATCGAATACACACAACCTGCTGTATCAGGGGAGTTTTTTATTGAATTGGACTTGATCGTACTAATAGTGAACACCAATTTGATATTAAGTTTCTTAAAAACCGGAGACAGTTTATCAAGTCAATTATCATATATCAATTTGGTGTTCACTAATAGTACGATCAAGTCCAATTGATATATATATATATGTGTGTGTGTGTGTGTGTGTGTGTACTCACCTAGTTGTGTTTGCGGGGGTTGAGCTCTGGCTCTTTGGTCCCGCCTCTCAACCGTCAATCAACAGGTGTACAGATTCCTGAGCCTATCGGGCTCTATCATATCTGCACTTGAAACTGTGTATGGAGTCAGCCTCCACCACATCACCCCCTAATGCATTCCATTTGTCAACCACTCTGACACTAAAAAAGTTCTTTCTAATATCTCTGTGGCTCATTTGGGCGCTCAGTTTCCACCTGTGTCCCCTTGTGCGTGTTTCCCTTGTGTTAAATAGACTGTCTTTATCTACCCTATCAATTCCCTTCAGAATCTTGAATGTGGTGATCATGTCCCCCCTAACTCTTCTGTCTTCCAGCGAAGTGAGGTTTAATTCCCGTAGTCTCTCCTCGTAGCTCATACCTCTCAGCTCGGGTACTAGTCTGGTGGCAAACTTTTGAACCTTTTCCAGTTTAGTCTTATCCTTGACTAGATATGGACTCCATGCTGGGGCTGCATACTCCAGGATTGGCCTGACATATGTGGTATACAAAGTTCTGAATGATTCTTTACACAAGTTTCTGAATGCCGTTCGTATGTTGGCCAGCCTGGCATATGCCGCTGATGTTAACCGCTTGATATGTGCTGCAGGAGACAGGTCTGGCGTGATATCAACCCCCAAATCTTTTTCCTTCTCTGACTCCTGAAGAATTTCCTCTCCCAGATGATACCTTGTATCTGGCCTCCTGCTCCCTACACCTATCTTCGTTTTATTACATTTGGTTGGGTTAAACTCTAACAACCATTTGTTCGACCATTCCTTCAGCTTGTCTAGGTCTTCTTGAAGCCTCAAACAGTCCTCTTCTGTTTTAATCCTTCTCATAATTTTAGCATCGTCCGGAAACATTGAGAGAAATGAATCAATACCCTCCGGGAGATCATTTACATATATCAGAAACAAGATAGGACCGAGTACAGCGCCCTGTGGGACTCCACTGGTGACTTCACGCCAATCGGAGGGCTCACCCCTCACCGTAACTCTCTGCTTCCTATTGCTTAGATACTCCCTTATCCACTGGAGCACCTTACCAGCTACACCTGCCTGTCTCTCCAGCTTATGTACCAGCCTCTTATGCGGTACTGTGTCAAAGGCTTTCCGACAATCCAAGAAAATGCAGTCCGCCCAGCCCTCTCTTTCTTTATTAATCTTTGTCACCTGATCGTAGAATTCTATCAAGCCTGTAAGGCAAGATTTACCCTCCCTGAACCCATGTTGGCTATTTGTCACGAAGTCCGGGACTTCTCTCCAGATGTGTTACCAGGTTTTTTCTCACGATCTTCTCCATCACCTTGCATGGTATATAAGTCAAGGATACTGGCCTGTAGTTCAGTGGCTCTTGCCTGTCGCCCTTTTTGTATATTGGGACCACATTCGCCGTCTTCCATATTTCTGGTAGGTCTCCCGTCTCCAGTGATTTACTATACACTATGGAGAGTGGCAAGCAAAGTGCCTCTGCACACTCTTTCAGTATCCATGGTGAGATCCCATCTGGACCAACAGCCTTTCTAACATCCAGATCCAGCAGGTGTCTCTTGACCTCCTCTCTCGAAATTTCGAACTCTTCAAAGGCCGCCTGATTTACCTCCCTTTCTCCTAGCACAGTGACCTCACCTTGTTCTATTGTGAAGACCTCCTGGAACCTCTTGTTGAGTTCTTCACACACCTCTCTGTCATTCTCTGTATACCTGTCCTCGCCTGTTCGAAGTTTCAATACCTGTTCTTTCACTGTAGTTTTCCTTCTGATGTGACTGTGGAGTAGCTTTGGTTCGGTCTTGGCTTTGTTTGCTACATTATTTTCAAAACTTTTCTCTGCTTCTCTTCTCACCCTGACATACTCATTCCTGGTTCTCTGGTATCTCTCTCTGCTTACTGGTGTTCTGTTATTCCGGAAGTTCCTCCACGCCCTTTTGTTCAGTTTCTTCGCTTCCATACATGCCCTATTATACCATGGATTCTTCTGTTGCTTCTCGGATTTTTCCCTTTGGGCCGGGATGAACCTGTTTACTGCCTCCTGACACTTTTGGGTTACATAGTCCATCATACCCTGTACAGACTTATCTCTGAGGTCTGTGTCCCAAGGTATTTCACTTAGGAAATTTCTCATCTGTTCATAATTCCCCTTTCGGTATGCCAGCCTTTTCATTCCTAGTTCTTTTTTGGGGGAGATAAGTCCTAGCTCTACAAGGTACTCAAAGTTTAATACACAGTGGTCACTCATTCCCAAGGGCGCTTCCATCTCAACTTCCCTTATATCCCACTCATTTAGGGTAAATATCAAATCAAGCATTGCTGGTTCATCTTCTCCTCTCATTCTTGTTGGTTCTTTGATGTGCTGGCTTAGAAAGTTTCTTGTTGCCACGTCCAGCAGCTTAGCTCTCCATGTTTCTGGTCCTCCATGTGGGTCTCTGTTCTTCCAATCTATCTTCCCATGGTTGAAGTCTCCCATAATTAGTAGTCCAGATCCATTCCTGCTAGCAACAGAAGCTGCTCTTTCTATTATGTTAATGGTGGCCATGTTGTTTCTATCATATTCCTGTCTAGGTCTTCTGTCATTTGGTGGAGGATTATATATGACTACGACTATAATTTTTTTTCCCTCCATTTGTTACGGTACCTGCTATGTAGTCACTGAAACCTTCACAGCCCTGAATATCCATCTCCTCAAAATCCCAGCCTTTTCTTACCAGCAGAGCTACACCACCCCCACCTCTTCCTTTCCTCTCTTTCCTCATAACATATTAGTCCTATGGGAAACTGAATAGAGCTTTACACATCTTCGAGGTTTATATCTACATTTGGGTGAGGTGGATGAGGTGAAAAACGAACTTTCAACAACGGGTATTCAATGGGTATTAAATTCCAACACAAGACAGAACACGAAACAATGGGTATTGAATGGGTATTAAATTCAAACAGAAGACAGAACACGAAACAATGGGTATTGAATGGAAGTAATTGTAGAAAGCCTATTGGTCCATATTTCTTGATGCTTCTATATTCGAGCGGAGTCTTGAAGTGGGTAGAATATAGTTGTGCATTATTTGGCTGTTGATGGCTGGTGTTGACTTCTTGATGTGTAGTGCCTCGCAGACGTCCAGCCGTCTGCTATCGCTGTATCTATCGATGATTTCTGTGTTGTTTGCTAGGATTTCTCTGGTGATGGTTTGTTTGTGGGAAGAGATTATATGTTCCTTAATGGAGCCCTGTTGCTTATGCATCGTTAAACGCCTGGAAAGAGATGTTGTTGTCTTGCCTATATACTGTTTTTTTTTTAGGCTTACAGTCCCCAAGAGGGCATTTGAAGGCATAGACGACGTTGGTCTCTTTTAAAGCGTTCTGCTTTGTGTCTGGAGAGTTTCTCATGAGTAGGCTGGCCGTTTTTCTGGTTTTATAGTAAATCGTCAGTTGTATCTTCTGATTTTTGTCTGTAGGGATAACGTTTCTACTGACAATATCTTTCAGGACCCTTTCCTCCGTTTTATGGGCTGTGGAAAAGAACCATCACCAGAGAAATCCTAGCAAAGAACAGAGAAATCATCGATAGATACAGCGATAGCAGGCGGCTGGACGTCTGCGAGGCACTACACATCAAGAAGTCAACACCAGCCATCAACAGCTAATTAATGCACAACTATATTCTACCCACTTCAAGACTCCGCTCGAATATAGAAGCATCAAGAAATATGGACCAATAGGCTTTCTACAATTACTTCCATTCAATACCCATTGTTTCGTGTTCTGTCTTCTGTTTGAATTTAATACCCATTCAATACCCATTGTTTCGTGTTCTGTCTTGTGTTGGAATTTAATACCCATTGAATACCCATTGTTGAAAGTTCGTTTTTCACCTCATCCACCTCACCCAAATGTAGATATAAACCTCGAAGATGTGTAAAGCTCTATTCAGTTTCAGTTGTGTGTTTGTAAACTAAAGTCTTTGAAAATGTAATAAGTTTTACGAAACGCGCTCAAGTGTCGCGTCAGACTAGAAATAAAAATGAATTTTGGAGAATTGATCTTTGAATTACCATCAACAGTGAAAAGAAATGTAAGAAGATAGAGAAAATTCGTGTTAGAATTATTAATCTTACTTTTTCGGTCATATTTAATAATATATGTCTACAGGAAAGACTGCTACCAAAATATACTAATATTAAAACGCACGACCCAGCAGCAAGGAATCAAGCCTTCACGATAAAATATCGCCAAGATCTGATTCGTGATCAGATATACAAGGCAGAAAATGAAATCAAAGACAACAAAGCACAAGTACTTCATGCTACAAACGAATGGAGAAACAGCAACAACGACGAAAGTCTCCGTACTCGCATTGAACAACACCTCGACATCCTCACAGACCGACATCACCTCAGCACTGAAACAAGGATAATCAAGAAACTAACAACGTTATATGGAGGACCTATGGCAATTCCACGACCAAGAGATGGCTTCCTGAACCTTGCAGGAATCAACCTCACTGAGGACCAAGTCACTCTCCTAAATCTGGGTATAAACTGTCACGTTATGTCCAGACCGAGTGAGATGGCCCGGAAAGTGGAGTTGGAGATTCTGTTGGACGACATATTCGACCTCGAAGCACAAAAGAAGGTCACCACCAAAGATACCTAACAAGCAGAACTTATTGCGGAAAGAGGAAAGAATCGAGGCAACTACAGAAGCACCATACTGTCCCCTGAACTTTAAAGCGGCAGCTAAGAGCCTTCGTGAGAGTGAGGAGGTGGTTCACCAGCTCACTTACAATAGTGCTCTTATGCCTGTGGGAGCCAGTACACTTGTTAAGTGCACTTGTTAAGTGGGCGGACTTAAGTTTTGTACCAGCAACCGAAACATCTAGTGTTTGGGCTCATGTGAGAGCCCCAGTCATCAGCAGTCCATAAATGTTACCCTGGCCGGGGTGGCATGTCTGTGGACAGTGCTAGAGCTGATAGCATCATCTCATTGTATGGCATGGAGCCAGACAACTTTGCGCGCGAACGGCTAGGCCGCAGGCGTGGGGTGAAACATGTGGGGTCCCACGCTCGCCGGCCACTTGAGTGGTTGTCATGGAAACCAGCCGCCATCTTAGAAACATCTTGAGCCGCCATGTTGGTCGGCCATCTTGGAGCTGCCCTAGGGGCTATGCTACACCGTAGCTGATTGGATGAGAGGGGTAGGCCGCTGTATGCCTTCCTCTCATGGGTTATTTCGAGAAGGACGCGGGGATAGCTGTTGTGAGCCTCATTCTGAACTCAGCCGCCACCTTGTCAAGACGTTCCTGTACTCAATTCGGCCAAATTGATGTATAGGGCGTCGTGGTGGCTGGACTACAACTGCTGATGCTTCCTGCTTCACCTACGACATCGGTCGTCACAGAATCCGGCCGAAGTCGTCGCTTGGAGGGGTTTAAGACATTATTGTATGCAGGGGGTAGAGGTACAGTGATCTGGGATCGTGGGGGAATGTGCATACGAGCAGCAACAGACTCGTAGATCCCATACCAGTGATGATTAGACTTGCTAGTGCTCTGTAGCAGTCGATGGGAACGGGGAAATTCGTGTCAGTGTTAAGGCAATTTCCCAATGTTGGTGTGAGACGCTATTGTTGGGCGTGTCACTTGGGTATGAACGCTTCACTTCACCGGGGAGTCGAGGGTGCGAACTCAGCCGTGTTGAGTGGGAGGGGTTCGAGTGTGCGCCAATTTTCCGTATAAGTACTACGGTCAGGAACTACCGCCGCCTACGCCACCCGGAGCGAGCCAGCCACCAATAGCGGGGTGCCTGATGTATGGGAATGGTGTGTAAAGCCGGCAGTGTGAATGAGTAAGTACCTATGTGTGTATTTCGGTGATTAGTGGTCTCTAAAGCTTGAATTCGAGGTCAAGTGTTCCGTCACATTGTCACGCAGCACCTGTTCAGGTGGAGTGAATTGTGGGCGAGGAGATTAATCACCTGTGTTGTCATCTTGTCAGTCCAGAGGGACTTAAGTCTGGTGTACACAGACGTACAGTGTGTGAGTGTGTGTGGGTACACACGGGGAACAGGATACATAGTTTAGCCAAGGACGGAGAGTTGTCCATGTAATAAATTCTTTTATTTCATTGTGGTAATCATTTTTGATCGTCCGTGGGACGGAGTGATATCATTTCCATGTGTGGTCTTGCAGGTGTGGAATTCCAACACTGAGCGCTCAGGTATGTGTAACGCCAGTGATTCCTGGCAATGATTATTGTGGAGTGTGCCACAGTGTGGCTTAAATTTCTTGTAGTGTTCCCAGGGCCGTGACAAGTGTGATTTATATAAATATATATATTGTGGTTGCAGTATTAATTAACGTAATTTTGGTGAGGTTTGGTGAGTGACGAGGCCGTCTAGAGAGACCGCCCCCGCTCTGTCGAGTAACGTAACTCTCGAGTGTTTATCGGCATGCGTGACCGATAAATCACTCACCCATGTGATTTAAGGAGTGTGAGATTCTCCTTAGTGTTCCCAATAACGTTTGATAGCTGTAGGCTACATGTGTCAGCGGTAATTATATATATATATAATCGTAGTGTCACGGTGCCCAGTGTTAATGTGTTATTTACTGTGTGGTGATTGCAATATATTGACCTATGTTCTAGGGGTCATTTGCAGCAGTAAGTAAGTAAGTGTGTGCAGTATCCTAATATTTGGAAATTGGAGTACTTGCCGTGTGTGTTATTGCAAACGGGGGTTGTTATTTGATGGTGATTGTTGCTAGTGTTGAGCAATCACCGTATGTGATTGCAGTTCAGTAAAACCATTGTGGGGCAGTGTTCTAGAGGGTTCATGTCCTGTATGCTATTTTGCTAGATTCTGCAGTATTGTCATAGCAACCGGATTGTAACGTAAATCACTGTGATTTGTTAGTGTGATTTGTCATTGTCGTGGGGGAACTCGGCTGTAGACGAGTACTTGGATACAAATATATTCTCCTGGTTATCTGGTAGGACATCGAAGTCCAGTATTCAGTGAGGTGATTGCGAGGCAATTAATATAACGTAACCAAGGGAACGCCCATTGTCTTAAGAGAATTTGTTCTTTGACAATTTGAGTAACGTAGAATGCGTTTGGGTTAATTTACTTTCCTGTAAGCAGCTACGGTAGTCTCGAGGAGCCTAGCCATCAGCCAGATAAGAATTAGAGTATTGTCTGTCGTAATTAACGGTCAGTGGGCCGGGTAATTGACGTGTTTCAGGAAGTCAAAGTAATTAATCTCGATCCTTGTTTGATCGACTCACACGAAGGCTACATTGTTCCATTAACGTAACGTCGTTATCTGCCCGGAAGTACCGGCATTGGATTGACTCGTGAGAGGAGTAACGTCATTTAGAATAACGTAAACGTGGGGCTAATTACTGTTATTAGTCGCCTGAATTGGTCTGAGTATGGAAGGCTTAGACGGAATTCGTACCTTAATGTAAATTGCTGAGCCAGTGTGAAAGGTTGCGTATTTTAATTGTTTAATTATTGATCTTGAGGATAGTAATTAATTACTCTAAAGGTAATCACGAGTGATTACCGCTCTCTTAGCACTTTGGACATTGCAAATCAGAGTTTACCATCGCTGAGTGATTAGTAACCGATTAACGTAACTAGTAAAGAGATTAATCAGCTGTCTGGAAGTACAGGGATTAATGGGATTTTCTCACTGAATGCTCGACGGGAAGAGTGTTGTTTGATTTCCGCGTTACTAGTGACAGTTGTAAGAGTTGTTAATTTAACGTAAATGTTACCTTGTTATTAACGTAAATGTTATTGTGTTATTAACGTAAATCAATTGTCATTGATTGTTGATCGTCCGTGGGACGGAGTGTTAACGTAAGGATTAATTTGTGGAAGGGTGCTGGAGTTGCCAGTGAACCCATTAGTTATTGTTGTCATTGAAAGACTACTGATTTGATTGCATTGCAACCGCTGTTGCAGGAGTAGACTGCACTGAGGCGTAGAACAGTTAGGAGGTTACTGGAGACGTATTTCAGAACCTACTGTGTCATTTGTTGTAATTGTGATTATAGATCTGTTAGTTCTTGCTTGCTTGTTGATTCCTCTGTGGTCACGCTTATGTTCGAGTTAGTTCATTATGCAGTCCGAGGGGCTGGTGTCTAGCTGTCATTGATAGTGTCACAGGAAGGATTTCGAGTAACGTCATTGACATTTCTTTTTTTTGTTTTGTTGTAGTAGTTAGTACTTTATTGAATAAACTAAGTTGTTATGGTTAACACTGTCTTTTCGTTACACCCCACACATTATTATTGTTATGCAAATGTTCTTCACACTCGACTAAAATTGAGACTAATTTTCTGAGCTTTGGATCAAATATATGGCACCACACAACAATAAATTATTGTTGTGAGAGCCTGTGACCTACTCGTTAGTTTCGCTTCGGCGATTGGCGAAGGTAGACGGCCTAAGTGGGGGGGATTTCAATTTTCATTGGGGTCTCGGCGTTTGCTCGCGCCTAGTCAATTGTTCATACATGGTCCCAAAGTGAGGAATGAGCTGGTTACTACACTGGTGTGTTAGCTAAGCAAGTCCTTCCTCAGGCGACCTAGTTGAATATCACGACAGGAATAAAGGTTAAAGAATAAAGAAAGTTCTTAGAAATTTTCCGAGCTAAAATTCCTTATACCAATTTTAATTTATTCCAAAACTTCTCACAGTTAACTACAAAACTCTCACAGTGAGAACAAGGAGATAGTTGTCAGGAGAGGCGACAAGTCGCCAGTACGTCATTCTTAAAAAAGACGAATATCTGGCGAAAATGAACCACATACTCTCTGACCAAACTAAATTCCAAAAGGTAACGAAGGACACTACAGCCGAACTGAAAGCAAAGGTCAACAAATTGATCGAAACTGTGAACGCCAAGAAATCTGGACTCCACCTGCCAAAGATTATTGGGGAATATAAACCTGAATATGCATATGGAAATGTCAAGACACACAAGCCTGGAAACCCACTTCGGCCAATCATCAGCCAGATACCCACACCCACGTATAGACTGGCAAAACGACTCAACGGCTTGCTGACTCCTTATGTCCCTTGCGCCTTCAGCCTGAAGTCTCCAAAGGAATTTGTTGACTTGCTGCGGGGAACACGGGCCACAGGGATAAGAGCCTCGTTGGGCGTAGAATCTCTGTTTACCAACGTACCTGTGGATGAAACAATCGGGATGATAGCCGACAGAGTGTACCATGATCCGGCCTGTACTCCTCTTGACATACCAGAAAACATTCTAAGGAAACTACTCCAAGCTTGTACTAAAGAGGCACCCTTCTTGAGCCCGGAAGGGCACATGTATGAGCAAGTAAATGGGGTCGCCATGGGTTCTCCCCTAGGTGTCCTGTTTGCAAACTTCTACATGGGTACCATCGAGCGAAAAGTCTTAGTCGACATGAACTTGAAACCGGCCATATACTGCAGGTATGTTGACGACATTTTTACACAGGTACCTGATGTCAGACATCTGCAGGAGCTGAAGGAGGCATTTGAGCGGAATTCTGTGTTGCGTTTCACTTATGAGATGGAGAAGGATGGGAAGCTGTCCTTTCTAGATGTAACAGTCATGGAAAGGAGCGGAGGTTTCCACACTGCAGTCTACACTAAGGAAACAAACATAAAAATGTGCCTCAATGCCAACAGTGACTGTCCAGACAGGTACAAGAGGAGTGGTGTTAACGCTTATGTCGACCGTGCTCTCAGCCACTGCTCAGGATGGAAGCAAGTCGATGAAGAACTCTGTAGGGTAAGGCAGGTCCTAGTCAACAACGGCTTCTCCAATGGTTTCGTTGAAGACATCATAAGAAGGAAGGTGAAACGCAATGCAACCTCTGAAGAGACAACTAACACAACACCTGTACCCCCTATTAGACTATTTACAGGAACTTCTTTTCCACAGCTCATAAAACGGAGGAAAGTTTCCTGAAAGATATTGCTAATAGAAACGTTATCCCTACAGACAAAAATCAGAAGATATAATTGACGATTTACTATAAAACCAAGAAAACTGCTAACGTACTCATGAGAAACTCTCCAGACACAAAGCAGAACGCTTTGAAAGAGACCAATGTCGTCTATGCCTTCAAATGCCCACTTGGGAACTGTAAGCCTCAAAGAACTCAGTATATAGGCAAGACAACAAAATCTCTTTCCAGATGATTAACGATGCATAAGCAACAGGGCTCCATTAAGGAACATATAATCTCTTCCCACAACCAGACCATCACCAGAGAAGTCTTAAAAAAAACATGGAAATCATCGATAGATACAGCGATAGCAGGCGGTTTGATATCTGCGAGGCACTACACATTAAGAAGTCAACACCAGCAATCAACAGCCAATTAATGCACAACTATACTCTACTCACTTCAAGACTCCGCATCAATATAGAAGCATCAAGAAATATGGGCCAATAGGCCCTTTGCATTTACTTCTATTCTTCCCCATTAACTTTACCCAATATTACCCAATATTTCGTGTTTTATCTTGTGTTGAAAGTTTGTTTTCACCTCATCCAAAACTGTTGTAACATATCACCTCACCCAAATGCAGGTATATAAAATGAAAAGCCATTTGAATTATAGCATAGTAAGAAATCTGTTTTAGTGTTTTGCAGGTTATAGTTGTGTGTGTGTGTAAACTAAAGTCTTTGAAAATATAATAAGTTACTACAAAACGCGTTCAAGTATCGCGTCAGACTAGAAATAAAAATGAATTTTGGAGAACTGATTTTTCAATTACCATCGACAGTGAAAAGAACCATAAGAAATATTGAGAAAATTCATGTTAGAATTATTAATCTTACTTTTTCGGTCATATTTAATAATATATGCCTACAGGAAAGACTGCTACCAAAATATACTAATATATATAACAGAGATCCAAATAATATATATATATATATATATATATATATATATATATATATATATATATATATATATATATATATATATATATATAAATATATATATATTATTAAATATGACCGAAAAAGTAAGATTAATAATTCTAACACGAATTTTCTCAATCTTTCGTACATTACGCTTCACTGTTGGAGGTAAATCAAAAATCACTTCTCCAAAATTCATTTTTATTTCTAGTCTGACGCGACACGGGCGCGTTTCGTAAAACTTATTACATTTTCAAAGACTTCACAAATACACAACTGATTAGAACGTATCTCTGATTTTATATCTACATTTGAGTGAGGTGGGAAGGGTGATGTGGCATTAACACAAGACAGAACAGGAGGGGATATTAATAGGGTATTAAAAGTATCAACACAAGACAGAACAGAAACAATGGGTATTGAATAGAAGTGTTTGTAGAAAGCCTATTGGTCCATATTTCTTGATGCTTCTATATTGGAGCGGAGTCTTGAGGTGGGTAGAATATAGTTGTGCAATAATTGGCTGTTGATTGCTGGTGTTGACTTCTTGATGTGTAGTGCCTCGCAAACGTCAAGCCGCCTGCTATCGCTGTATCTATCGATGATTTCTGTGTTGTTTACTAGGATTTCTCTGGCGATGGTTTGGTTATGGGAAGAGATTATATGTTCCTTAATGGAGCCCTGTTGCTTATGCATCGTTAAACGCCTAGAAAGAGATGTTGTTGTCTTGCCTATATACTGGGTTTTTTGGAGCTTACAGTCCCCAAGTGGGCATTTGAAGGCATAGACGACATTAGTCTCTTTTAAAGCGTTCTGTTTTGTGTCTGGAGAGTTTCTCATGAGTAGGCTGGCCGTTTTTCTGGTTTTATAGTAAATCGTCAGTTGTATCCTCTGATTTTTGTCTGTAGGGATAACGTTTCTATTAACAATATCTTTCAGGACCCTTTCCTCCGTTTTATGAGCTGTGGAAAAGAAGTTCCTGTAAAATAGTCTAATAGGGGGTATAGGTGTTGTGTTAGTTGTCTCTTCAGAGGTTGCATGGCTT
Organism: Procambarus clarkii; assembly: GCF_040958095.1. Classification (NCBI taxonomy): domain Eukaryota; kingdom Metazoa; phylum Arthropoda; class Malacostraca; order Decapoda; family Cambaridae; genus Procambarus; species Procambarus clarkii. Next base: position 7,313,155 of record NC_091183.1, on the reverse strand, counting down.
TTCACTTTCCTTCTTATGATGTCTTCGATGAAACCATTGGAGAAGCCGTTATTGACTAGGACCTGCCTAACCCTACAGAGTTCTTCGTCGACTTGCTTCCATTCTGAGCTGTGGCTGAGAGCACGGTCGACGTATGCGTTAACAACACTCCTCTTGTACCTGTCAGGGCAGTCGCTGTTGGCATTTAGGCACATTCCTATGTTTGTTTCCTTAGTGTAGACTGCAGTGTGGAAACCTCCGCCCTTTTCCATGACTGTTACATCTAGAAAAGGCAGCTTCCCATCCTTTTCCGTCTCGTAAGTGAAACGCAGCACGGAACTCTGCTCAAATGCCTCCTTCAGCTTCTGCAGATGTCTGACATCAGGTACCTGTGTAAAAATGTCGTCAACATACCTGCAGTATATGGCCGGTTTCAAGTTCATGTCGACTAAGACTTTTTGCTCGATGGTACCCATGTAGAAGTTTGCAAACAGGACACCTAGGGGAGAACCCATGGCGACCCCATCTACTTGCTTATACATGTGCCCATCCGGGCTCAAGAAGGGTGCCTCTTTAGTACAAGCTTGGAGTAGTTTCCTCAGAATACTTTCTGGCATGTCAAGAGGAGTACAGGCTGGATCACGATAGCAAGTCGACGAAGAACTCTGTAGGGTAAGGCAGGTCCTAGTCAATAACGGCTTCTCCAATGGTTTCATCGAAGACATCATAAGAAGGAAAGTGAAAAGCCATGCAACCTCTGAAGAGACAACTAACACAACACCTATACCCCCTATTAGACTATTTTACAGGAACTTCTTTTCCACAGCTCATAAAACGGAGGAAAGGGTCCTGAAAGATATTGTTAATAGAAACGTTATCCCTACAGACAAAAATCAGAGGATACAACTGACGATTTACTATAAAACCAGAAAAACGGCCAGCCTACTCATGAGAAACTCTCCAGACACAAAACAGAACGCTTTAAAAGAGACTAATGTCGTCTATGCCTTCAAATGCCCACTTGGGGACTGTAAGCTCAAAAAAACCCAGTATATAGGCAAGACAACAACATCTCTTTCTAGGCGTTTAACGATGCATAAGCAACAGGGCTCCATTAAGGAACATATAATCTCTTTCCATAACCAAACCATCGCCAGAGAAATCCTAGTAAACAACACAGAAATCATCGATAGATACAGCGATAGCAGGCGGCTTGACGTTTGCGAGGCACTACACATCAAGAAGTCAACACCAGCAATCAACAGCCAATTATTGCACAACTATATTCTACCCACCTCAAGACTCCGCTCCAATATAGAAGCATCAAGAAATATGGACCAATAGGCTTTCTACAAACACTTCTATTCAATACCCATTGTTTCTGTTCTGTCTTGTGTTGATACTTTTAATACCCTATTAATATCCCCTCCTGTTCTGTCTTGTGTTAATGCCACATCACCCTTCCCACCTCACTCAAATGTAGATATAAAATCAGAGATACGTTCTAATCAGTTGTGTATTTGTGAAGTCTTTGAAAATGTAATAAGTTTTACGAAACGCGCCCGTGTCGCGTCAGACTAGAAATAAAAATGAATTTTGGAGAAGTGATTTTTGATTTACCTCCAACAGTGAAGCGTAATGTACGAAAGATTGAGAAAATTCGTGTTAGAATTATTAATCTAACTTTTTCGGTCATATTTAATAATATATGTCTACAGGAAAGACTGCTACCAAAATATACTAAATATATATATATATATATATATATATATATATATATATATATATATATATATATATATATATATATATATATATATATATATATATATATATATATATATATATATATATATATATATATATGTATATATGTCGTACCTAGTAGCCAGAACTTACTTCTCAGCCTACTATGAAAGGTCAGATTTGCCTAATAAGCCAAGTTTTCATGAATTAATTGTTTTTCGACTACCTAACCTACCTAACCTAACCTAACTTTTTCGGCTACCTAACCTAACCTAACCTATAAAGATAGGTTAGGTTAGGTTAGGTAGGGTTGGTTAGGTTCGGTCATATATCTACGTTAATTTTACCTCCAATAAAAAAAAATTGACCTCATACATAATGAAATGGGTAGCTTTATCATTTCATAAGAAAAAAATTAGAGAAAATATATTAATTCAGGAAAACCTGGCTTATTAGGCAAATCGGGCCTTGCATAGTGTTACGTACTCCTAGCAGAATACGTAATTTAATTTAAAATAACTTGTTTTGTTCCATTATATCATTGCCTGTATATGTACACACATTGTGTTTTTGTAAATTATCGTGTGGTGTGGCAGCGTCAGTGGAGACAGGAGCGCGGTTGCTTTGCACACGTCTAGTACCTGTTAAATTCGGGAAACTGGACCTGTTCAGTTGGGAGTTCCAGATGTCACTTTTATTTAGTTTAGGTAATTGTTTATTTTCTGCAATTAAGCCGGTGGCATTGTACTTATATATTTTGTAAGTAACTATTATATGTAATTTGCAGTCTTATGTGTTTTGAGAACAAGTGGTTGTTCAATTAGTTTTAAATATTAAAAAGTCCTTAGTTTCCATCCCTCATCCTGGGATGAGGCAGACGGGAGGTGAGAATTTGGGTAGCGACAGAGCGAGAGTTCAGTAGCTGAACGGGACTCGAAGGAATAACATGTGGGAGATAAGTCTGTTTACTTCTTGTTGTGCCATATTTTATTATGTTATATTAAGTGAGATGACAATACTTTTGGTTTGTTGTATAAGTTAACTTTACCATCTGTGTTTTTATATTATACTGTTTTGAATATATATATTATAAGTTATATGTATAATTCTTCAGTCCTAAGGGAGAAATACTTTTAAGACTTAGCCTGTTATCATTCACGGGGTTATACTGGTGACCCGCTTTAGAGAGCAGCAGTGGTATCCCTAGACGTAATTAAAGCTTGGCTGCTGTAGGGTCACGAGCCGTAACGAACGATAGGTAACACATACTAGGCTGAGAAGTGCGTTCTGGCTACTAGGTACGACATATATATATATATATATATATATATATATATATATATATATATATATATATATATATATATATATATATATATATATATATATATATATATATATATATATATATATATATATATATATATATGTACGACCATATGTCGTACATAGTAGACAGAACGCACTTCTCAGCCTACTATGCAAGGCCCGATTTGCCTAATAAGCCAAGTTTTCCTGAATAATTATATTTTCTCTAATTTTTTTCTTATGAAATAATGGCTACCCATTTCATAATGTATGAGGTCAATTTTTTTTTATTGGAGTTAAAATTAACGTAGATATATGACCGAACCTAACCAACCCTACCTAACCTAACCTAACCTATCTCTATAGGATAGATTATTTTAGGTAGCCGAAAAAGTTAGGTTAGGTTGGGTTAGGTAGGTTTGGTAGTCGAAAAGCAATTAATTCATGAAAACTTGGCTTATTAGGCAAATCTGGCGTTGCATAGTAGGCTGAGAAGTGCGTTCTGGCTACTAGGTACGACATATATATATATATATATATATATATATATATATATATATATATATATATATATATATATATATATATATATATATATATATATATATATATATATATATATATGAATGAAAACTCACACCCCAGAAGTGACTCGAACCCATACTCCCAGAAGCAACGCAACTGGTAACTACAGGGCGCCTTAATCCGCTTGACCATCACGGCCGTCAAAAGGAAGTGATAGCCAAGGCTATTTGAGCCACTTCCCCGACGGCAACTCGGATGGTAATCTTGGGCATAGCATTTCACCAAATCACCTCATTCTTTGGGGCACACGTGAGGAACACAAATGCGAACAAGCCTGAATGGTCCCCAGGACTATATGCGAATGAAAACTCACACCCCAGAAGTGACTCGAACCCATACTCCCAGAAGCAACGCAACTGGTAACTACAGGGCGCCTTAATCCGCTTGACCATCACGGCCGTCAAAAGGAAGTGATAGCCGAGGTTATTTGAGCCACTTCCCCGACGGCAACTCGGATGGTAATCTTGGGCATAGCATTTCACCAAATCACCTCATTCTTTGGGGCACACGTGAGGAACACAAATGCGAACAAGCCTGAATGGTCCCCAGGACTATATGCGAATGAAAACTCACACCCCAGAAGTGACTCGAACCCATACTCCCAGAAGCAACGCAACTGGTAACTACAGGGCGCCTTAATCCGCTTGACCATCACGGCCGAGTGGCTCAATAATCCGCTTAATCCGCTTGACCATTTGAGTGGCTCAAATAGCCTCGGCTATCACTTCCTTTTGACGGCCGTGATGGTCAAGCGGATTAAGGCGCCCTGTAGTTACCAGTTGCGTTGCTTCTGGGAGTATGGGTTCGAGTCACTTCTGGGGTGTGAGTTTTCATTCGCATATAGTCCTGGGGACCATTCAGGCTTGTTCGCATTTGTGTTCCTCACGTGTGCCCCAAAGAATGAGGTGATTTGGTGAAATGCTATGCCCAAGATTACCATCCGAGTTGCCGTCGGGGAAGTGGCTCAAATAGCCTCGGCTATCACTTCCTTTTGACGGCCGTGATGGTCAAGCGGATTAAGGCGCCCTGTAGTTACCAGTTGCGTTGCTTCTGGGAGTATGGGTTCGAGTCACTTCTGGGGTGTGAGTTTTCATTCGCATATAGTCCTGGGGACCATTCAGGCTTGTTCGCATATATATATATATATATATATATATATATGTTTCATTGAATATGACCGCATATTCTGTATTTATTATTTTCTGGTTTAGGGCTTCTATCCCTCTAACTATTTTCTTAGCATCAGGGCTTAATTGGAAAAGGAGTTCTCCAAAACTCATTTTCGTATTTTTAAGGTGAAGAAAAGAAGTGATTTACTATAGAGTGTATTACACTTATTTGTATAATTTGCACGACGTTTCGAACCTCCATGGTTCATTCTCAAGTGAACAATCTTACAATACTAGTTGATTTTATACCCGCATTAGGTCAGGTGATAATACAATGAAGGTGAAAAACATGGGGGCATACATAAGGGATAAACATAGGGGCTGCAGAAGGCTTATTGGCCCATACGAGGCATCTCCTATCCAAACACAAAGATTAATCCAGTGTAATTGGCCTGTTATGTTGGACATTGTCTTCTGTGTTGGCATCGATATGTTCTTGTCTTGTCCTTACTCTCATGGTGGGTAGAGTAAATAGTTCCGTGATTTGGGTGTTCATGGTAGGTCGCTCTATTCTTATGTGAATTGCCTCAAGAATTTGTAATCTTCTTGAATCTTGGGTTTTGTCTATTATGCAAGTATTCTTGTTCAACATTTCTCTTGTTAGAGTAAGACTTTTCAAGTGTGGCTCAGGTATGTCTAATTTGGGGGTGCTCTCGTCTCTGTATACTCTGTCCAGTATCATTCCTATGGTTGTGTCGACTGGGACGTTGGTAAAAAGGGATTCAACGTCCAGGGAAGCGATGATTCCATCGGGCTGGGTAGATTTGATCAATTCTAGGAAATCTGCTGATGATTGTAGACTAAACTTACTTGGAGTGTATGAAGTTAGGAGTTCATTGAGTTTCTTTGCCAGGTGATAAGTTGGGGTTGGTATTTGGCTGATTATAGGGCCACACTTGAAAAGTCTTCTCGAAGCATGTACAAAGGAAGCCCCTTTCATCAGTCCACAAGGAGACATGTATTTACAAATAGACGGAGTAGCAATGGGCTCCCCCTTAGGAGTTTTATTTGCTAATTTTTATATGGGAACCATCGAAGATAGGGTCTTCAGTAGCAGACAAAAACCAACTGTATACTGCCGTTATGTAGATGACATATTCGTAATAGTAAAAGACTCAGATGAACTAATTGACCTAAAAAGACACCTAGAGAGAGAGTCAGTACTCCGATTTACACATGAAAATAGTGAAAATAACAGTCTGCCATTCTTGGATGTACTAATAACAAAAACAGGAACCTCTTTAAGCACCAACGTATATACCAAGCCCACCAACATAGGATTATGCCTGAACGGTAGAAGTGAGTGCCCCCAAAGATACAAAGCCAGTGTTCTCAATGCTTGTATTCGTCGAGCGCTTACCCACTGCTCTGAATGGAGCAACGTGAGTAGAGAGTTTGAAAGAGTAACTCAGGTATTGGTGAACAACGGATATAGCAACGCGGAAATAAACGCTGCTATAAGAAGACACTTGGACCGTTGGTATAATTCAGAACCTAGAACAGAAACCACAACACCCCCAATAAAATTATATTACAAATCAACCATGCACAGTGAACATATAAAAGAGGAAAGAATAATGAAAGAAATAGTCCGTAAAGGAGTAAAAAGCACTACTCCTAACCAAAACATAAACCTGATAATATTCTACAAAACCAAGAAGACTTCCGAACTCCTTATCAAAAACAGCCCGAAGCCGACGGAGAACCCTCTACAGCAGTCAAGCGTTGTATACATGTACACTTGCCCCCACGAAGGATGTAACCTTCAATGTAAGTACATAGGTATGACGTCAACCAAGCTGACGAGGCGTTTGACATGCCATCTTCAATCTGGTGCCCCTAGGAATCACATGAGACAAGCCCATGACATTACTCTAACAAGAGAAATGTTGAACAAGAATACTTGCATAATAGACAAAACCCAAGATTCAAGAAGATTACAAATTCTTGAGGCAATTCACATAAGAATAGAGCGACCTACCATGAACACCCAAATCACGGAACTATTTACTCTACCCACCATGAGAGTAAGGACAAGACAAGAACATATCGATGCCAACACAGAAGACACATAATAGACATACCTATGTTATGTCCACCATAACAGGCCAATTACACTGGATTAATCTTTGTGTTTAGATAGGAGATGCCTCGTATGGGCCAATAAGCCTTCTGCAGCCCCTATGTTTATCCCTTATGTATCCCCCCATGTTTTCACCTTCATTGTATTATCACCTGACCTAATGCGGGTATAAAATCAACTAGTATTGTAAGATCTGTTCACTTGAGAATGAACCATGGAGGTTCGAAACGTCGTGCAAATTATACAAATAAGTGTAATACACTCTATAGTAAATCACTTCTTTTCTTCACCTTAAAAGTACGAAAATGAGTTTTGGAGAACTCCTATTTCAATTAAGCCCTGATGCTAAGAAAATAGTTAGAGGGATAGAAGCCCTAAACCAGAAAATAATAAATACAGAATATGCGGTCATATTCAATGAAACATGTTTGAAAGAAAACCTGCTGCCAGTATACACCAATATATATATATATATATATATATATATATATATATATATATATATATATATATATATATATATATATATATATATATATATATAGAGGGATAGAAGCCCTAAACCAGAAAATAATAAATACAGAATATGCGGTCATATTCAATGAAACATGTTTGAAAGAAAACCTGCTGCCAGTATACACCAATATAAACCCACATGACCCAGCAGTCCGCAATACAGAGTTTATATATATATATATATATATATATATATATATACATATATATATGCAAACAAGCCTGAATGGTCCCCAGGCATATATGCAACTGAAAACTCCACGCCCAAGAAGTGACTTGAACCCATACTGCCAGGAGCACTATGCAACTGGTGTACAGGAGACCTTAATCACTCGACCATCCGTACAAAAGATGATGGTAGCGGAGGCTATTTGCTCATCATCCTGACGGCGCTCTGAGGATAATCTTGGGCATAGTTATTTTATCAAATCACCTTTTTGTGGCTCACGTGAGCAACACATATATGCAACTGAGTTTTCAGTTGCATATATGCCTGGGGACCATTCAGGCTTGTTCACATTTGTATTGCTCACATTTCCCACAAAAAGGAAATGATTTGATTAAATAAGTATGCCCAAGATTACCTCATAGTGCCGTCGGGATGATGGGCAAATAGCCTCGGCTACCATCATCATTTGTATGGTCACTGATGGTCTGACATGGGTTTTAAGTAATCACGTACAGGGGTAGCCCTGGCTGAAGTCTCTAGCAACACTTCTCAATAGACGAACTACTGTCATCTCGTAACTCTTCTTGGCCAATTCCCGGGTACGTCGGTCCATAAAACACTGCATAAATCCAGCAGCTAACACACTGCTACTACCGACGGCGGCCACTTTGTCCTCTCACAGGACCAAGTCAAGTGTTCTGGACTGTCCAAGGTGAACTGCTCTTTTCAGCGCAATTGCCTCCTCATGTTACCTCTGTGAACATAATCGTCATTAGCTAGACACACAGTATACTGGGTGACCTTAGGATAACACTCTTCCACCGGGAAACTGAAATTGTAATTGTATTCATAACCTAGATGGCGTGGGTATCATTATGCCACCAGAGGGCATCATCATCGACCTCACCTTCTAACTGAGGTATGAAACAGGAGCCTTTCTCCAACGCCACACCACCACCAACAGATGGCGTTGTCTGCGTCTCAATTAATGCCTGGGAAGTGGAGTGCAGGTTCATAGATGGTATCGAAATCGCCACTCTCCAGCAACCAATCTCCTGCAATGTGTTTGATACCGTAACAAGAACCTTTCAAACAAAAGATGCCGTACCAATGATGATAGTTTTCAAGACGTTTGTGCTCTATAGAGTGGAATACTTTTGCACAATGACTGCGCCTATAAAAGCTGGATAAATTGCTGACCTGGAGAGTGTGCAGAGATCCTTTAATGGTAAAATCCACTCAATAAACTATCTAAATTACTAGGTCCGACTCAAAAGCTTAAATCTGTATTCTCTAGAGCGCAGGCAGAAGGGATACATAATAATTTAAACATGGAAAATATTATGAGGGGCTGGTTCCAAATCTGCACACAGAAATAATACCACATGAGACCAGAAGGCATGGCAGGATGTGCAGAATACCCTCGTTGAAGAGCAGAGGTGCAGTAGGCACGCTGAGAGAGAACTCTATCAACATCAGAGGATCGAGACTCTTCAGCACGCTTCCACTACACATAAGGGACATAACTAGCCGACCCATCACAGCGTTCAAGAGAGAACTCGATAAACACCTCCAAAGGATACCTGATCAACCCGGCTGTGATTAATATGTCAGGGTGTGAGCAGCTGCGTCCAAAAGCCTGGTTAACCAGTTCATCAACCTAGTCTGGTCAGAGACCAGGCCGTGGGAACCTTGACCCCCGGAATCACTGCAAGGTAATGTATAAGGAAGAATTCCAGAAGCAACTAACTGCTGGTTAACTGGAACTTTAAGGTTTTCTTTGGCTATCACTCAAGCATTGAGGAATAAGGTGATCCATGTCCCAGTCATGTAAATTATCACATATGATAAATGTGGGTAAAAACATTGAATTCACTTGCGCTCTAAGTGCCTCGAACCTTTGTTGATTAATTCAGATACAATAAAAATAGTCATCAGCGAAGCACTACATAATAAACCTATTATCTTCGTTCTTTTTGCAATTAAACCATATTTAGTATTACAGTCTAGATGATAAAACATCTTCTTTCTATTGTTCTGTGTAGATCGTTATCATCACAAGTCTTCAGCTCTGCAATAAATTCACTTTGCCATAATTGCAAGTCCAGATTGTTTTTTCCCACTAACGTGAACTGCACATTTGTTATTCAGCTCTGATGTACTTATTGTTTTTCATCCTTTTTACAGCTGTTGTAAGTTTTACTCCCCCTCTAACGTTTTTAAATGGAGTATTTCATAAAATTATCATGCAATCTGAAACAAATGAATGAATGGTAATAAAACGATAATTATGTGCATTATTGAAACGGGAAAAATGTATTCTGAACAATTTTCATTCTATGTAATATTCAACACGAAGCAGGCGCCCATAAGATATAGCCCATTTTTCGGATAGAAGTCGAATTGGTCCTGGCGGCCATGTTATTGGCAATATTGGGAAACATTCAATATACCAGATATGCAGACCTAACCCAGATATCACCCATTGACATGAAGGAAATATTTTCTTAAACCAGCAGCTATATATATACTTCCGTGCAATGATCGCCACCCTGTTTGGGGCCCCTCTAGACTATCAGGTGAGGCTGTAGGATGTAGACTGGCAGGACAGTGCTGGTGGCAGGGTCCGGGGGGGGGGGGGGTGAAGGGAACGTCTGGTGAGACTGGATGAGGCCGTGTTCCTGGCTGATCTGAGGTGGTCTCGGTCTTGTGCTCTCGCGGCCTTACAGTATCCTCTCAGTCGCTAATAGCAGATCGCCAGTGTTCAGACTTTGCGGTATTTGCTAATGGGGGCTGATGAAGCCGCTTTAGACACTGAAAGCATAAAGAAAGAGATGAGAGAGATGAAATAAATAGATGAGAAAGGTAACTGATATGAGGTGAAATAAAGAGATGAGAGAGAAAGATTTTTGAGTAAATTTGAGAGTTCTGTGAGTAGTTGAATGTGAACATTTGTGTACCATTACGTGTACTATTATGTACTATTATGAGAGTGTGTGTACTTAGCTGGTGTATGTGTGCACCTAGCAGCCACATTTGTGGTTGTGTTGGTGTTCCCAGCAAGCATGTGTATGCACCTACTGGACGTATATGTACGCAAGTGCTTCAGGAACAATGAATTGTTTAAAAAATCTTCCACATATAGATGTAATTTACTGTAGCTACAATTTTTTTTTATTTCTGTTAGATTGTTGGTACTATAGAGATGTTATCTCAATATTGTATACCAGCGGAATAAAAAAAAATTGAAATGTTTGCAACATAATTTATGAACCCAAACAAAACAACTCTGCCTCCTGGTCTGATGTTGCCTCTGCAGGCAACTGTTGCATTGCTGCTTCCCCATTACCCAGTTGTTTTCGCTTCTGTCAATTCTCTCACTTCCTTTCAAACATTCCTATTTAGCTTGTAATTATTTAACTTTCTCCTATCATATTCACGTGCCTTCTACTCTATTTCCTTAAGAGAGGTTTTCATTTCTAACTGTCAATCTTACCGCATGTCCCTCTCACAATGGCCTCTTGGACTACGGTCTTCACTCTGCCACTCGGTCTCTTCACCTATGAATGTTTTAAACTAAAAAGTACTTTACACTTCTTCATTCGAATATTTTTATTTTTCGTTGTTTATCATGTCACTAGTTATTACTTACACTATTATCTCATTTTATGATCTCTTGGGATCATACCCGAACTCTCTCCTAACACGGCGAAAGATTCGTGTTAGTCAGTCTCCCGTGAAATCATTCGATCGCACGTTCATTTGCCTTCCATCTTCTATCGATTTCCTCTTGCCCTAATTTCTCTCAATTTGTAGTTCCTTTTATTGTAAACTCATCTATTCACCTTAGTATCTAATGCTAATCACAGCCATTTTTTTCCTTCTTTCATTATAAGATTCAGCTCCTTTAACTGATTCGCATATCTTAACCCTCTTTGGTCGAGTCGTTCACATGTGTACTTATTTGCTTTAGGAGTACAGGATTGGCGTCAGGAGTTGCTTATTCCAGTATTAGTCAAACACATGCTGTTCAGATTGCATTGAAAAAGTCACGAGATAGGCTTCTAAATGCTGTTTAAATTTTTACTAGCATCCAATATGATGCAAATGTTACCCTGTTTATGTGAGCCTCTGACGTTAGTGCTGAAATTATATCCAGTTCCAAATCATTTTCTCATTTCGGTTCCTGTAGTTGGTTTCCCATTTTGGTAAAAATGTCTCGTGATATCCTATCTCACTTTCTCATTTTCATTTCTTTTCTCTTGTTGGGAGTAGAAACAAGCAGCCAACTGTCTACACATCTCTGGAGTTTGTAAAAGTCTTCCTGTAAAGATGTTAATGCCATCTGTTGAGGACACTCGACCCCATTTTCTGTTGCCCGGTGGAACGCTGTTAACTTACTGACACCTGTGTAGCTTCCTTCTTACTATATAATTTTTACTCCTCAGAAGTGATGTGGCGGGTACCGTGGTCGACAACAGTAAGTTCACCCAGGGCAGTCCTCAACTCTAGACTTGTTCCAGGGGGAACAAGTGGGCCGAGTTGTTGGAGACTGTGATATGTCTGTGATAACCAGTGTATTGTTGGTATAACCAGTGTATAAGTATTGGTGAGTGGACCGACGTATCCCAGGATGGCCCAATTGAGTTATGAGTTGGAAATAATTTCCGTCTGTCTTCTAGTTAAGGCTTGGTATAGGTAAAGCGTTTAGGGATAGCCAGCCAGCATGTTGCTGGAGATCAGCCAGCGTGTTGCTGAAGAGTCGAAGTGGTGTTTCATGACTGTGACGATACTGTGAAAGACTGGCCTATAATTTACTGAGAAAGGTGGACTCGCCGGCATGAGTACCCGAGAAGAAAGGCTCTGGGAAGGTGCCTTGAGTGTTATACGATAGAAGATAGAAGTGGACTCGCCGGAATAAAGGATTACAGTTCTTTTGTAGTGTCATGTGTGAAAGTGCCACCTGCGGTATTGTGTACATATGTAATAAATATAAATAGTTAAGTACATGTGGTGATGGTTTTGTTTATTGTTGTTTACCCTCATTCCTGTTGGACTGACTATTACTGCCAGTTCTTAATACCTTGTCTATGATTCGGGGATAGATCTGGTAAGACGAGATACTAAGGCCCCATAGAAACTTTAAATGGAAAGAACCCAATTACTGGCTAAGTGAGATCGTAACTCGTCCTGTAGAACATTTCCATAAATTAGGAACAGTAGTGGTCTAGGATGGAACCTTTTGAAGACTCCACATGTCACAGTCCATAATCTTAACACCTCCTCTTTTACTGTAACTGATCTATCAGATGCTGCCTAACACAATTCAATGTTTTTTTCCAGTTATCCAAGCTTTCTTAATTTTGTAAAAAGAATTTCTTTTTCCTCTGGTTTTTAGTAAAATTATCATAGAACTCGATTAAGTTATTTAGGCATTACTTTACCCTTCGAAATCCTTGTGTCCTTTCTGTACAAAGATGGTTCAGGTGCTTCAATATTCTCAACGTGATTACTTTATCCAGTTCTTTACACGGGATACTTCTTAGTGACACTAGTCTGTATGTAAATTAGTTCTGCATGTCTGTCACTTCCTTTAGCTGTCATGATGATATCAAATCCGGTTCAATCATTTTGTCTCATCTAATTCTCCCATTTGATTTTTACCTCGTAAACGATGACTATCATGACATTGAGTTTTTTGCTGTTTGAATTTGCATCTTTTATCCTAATGTTGGTTGTATGAAATCTCGTGTCGTGAACCTCACCTAACACCATGATAATTTCTGTAATAATTTCCCACTGCTGTCTCTTGCTGTTGTTTTTCTCCTTTTGTATTTATAAACAGCTTCGGTTGATCCTTAGTATTTGCTGCAATGTTGTTTTCAAATTGCCTCGCAGTTTCCCTGTTCATCTGGGTGAAGTAATTTATGACTTTTGACTGCTATTCTCTGTTGTCCTACATTCCAAGTGCTCCGTACTTTTTGTGTTTTGTGGTCTTTACTCAGCGTCCCTGCATTTCCTATTGAACCTCTACATTTTGGTTCATTTGCTTCTTGAGTTGGATGAATTGCTCTGTCATCTGCACATTTCTGGGCTATGAATGCCATCATCTCATTTGCAGTCCTTCATTCTACTTATTGTAATATTGGGCCTCTCTCTCCTGTAATCCTCGTGTGTGTAATTTCTCACCTTCCACAAAATGTTACTTGGTCTAGCCTCATTTAGCTCCTTTACATATTCAAACTTGATAATGCAATGATCTTAGCTCCTCAACCTGTCATGTCGAGAGTTCACATCGTCACTAAACTGATGTGCTAAATGGCCCGAACCCAACCTAGCCAAGAACCCACGAATAAAAAACGGGTTATCAAAAAATGTCAGAGCTGTTATGATTTATAGTACGTCAGTTTTTGGCCGTAGGAAATTTAGTCATCAAAATACCACGTACTACTCCAGAGGACGCATTGAGTGGCTGGGGACTTCTCATATACTATTTTCCTGACAAGAGGCTTTTTATTTATAGTAACACCTGTTTTGGCATAGGTCTTCTTCCCTTGCTCCTCGTGGCCTAATATGTGGTTTCAAGAAGTTTTGACCTGCTGTCTGTCCAGATTACCTCTTCGTCGCATCACCCGCGTGGAAGTCTAGTTAATAAGTCTATTTCCCTGTGATTAAAATTGAGATTTATTAGATTTTTTAGCCCTTGCTTCCCTTCACACATCTTCTTTTCCAATCCCTTTTAGACTCGGCTCATTTATCGTAGGTGTTCTATTGTCTGGTGGAGTATTTGTAAATCTCAGCTACCACTATTTTCATGTCACCCGCTGAATTAATTCCTAGTAGGGACTTTTACTTATCGGTTTCCTATTAGAGCTTTACAGTTGTAGCTGTAGAACTTCACAACATCCAACTCTGCTGACTTGCTTTTTTCTTATTGTTTAGTATCCTACAAGGAAGATACAATATTTTTTCAGTTTCGTTTCCATTATTGCAATAATATGTATTTTTTCTTCTCCAATGATTTCCAGTAACTTTCCCATTATTTGTAATTTAATTTGCAGTCATAAACATAACTTTAATAATAATAATAATATTTATTCCAAAGAAGGGAAATGTGTTGGTGATATTACATAAGATTTGTATTTTTAAATTCTTGCAAAGCCAATAACACACATAGCATTTCGGGCAAGTCATTAATCTAACATATCAGGTAAGATGAAAAGGTACATTGTAGCAAAGTTTTATATCAACATATAACTACAATATAAATTGACAGAGATCATTACACTGTGAAGATATTTGTCAAAAGTACTAACATTGGAGAAGTGGGTAGTTCAAGACGCCTTGTGAGTTTAAAGCACAAGGTAACAAACTATGAGGATGAAACTGAAAATAAGTACTTTTTTGTTTTACTTCTGAATAGGGAATAGGTTGGAAAGTTTTTTAATTCATCAGGGAGTGAGTTGCAAAGACTGTTTTTTTCTTTATTTGCATGGAGTGTTTGCATAGATTTAGTTTGACTCTGGGGATATCAAAGACATAATTATTTCTGGTGTTATGCCCATGAGTTCTATTACACCTACCAAGAAAAAGTTTCAGATCAGGATTAGCATTTAGGAACAAGGTTTTATACATGTAAAATAAGCACATGAGAAAGTGTGGAGTGAGTGTATGTTTAGCATGATAAGGGACTTAAACAGAGGGGCTGTGAGTGGTCTGAAGACAGAGATTGTAATAGTTCTGACAGAAGATTTGTGCTAAGTAATGATGGGCTTGAAGTAATTTGCCGTTGTTTAATTAACCTCATGCACAGATACCGTATGTAAGATATAGATTACCTCGTAGTGTAATGAGGGGAGAGCAGAGTGGGTAACATAATATCTGATTTTAGAAAGTACACCGGCCGTTTTTGATACTTTTATAGCTGTATTGTTTTTTGTGGGTGCTTTTTCTGTCTTTTGTCTATGTATAGGCCAAAGAACTTCCCCTAATTTTAATTACTAATATTAACATTGTCTATCTAAGGTTGAATTTGATTTGATGATTTACTACAAATCAAGTGTAGGAGGTCTTGTCTATAGTTTAGTGCAAGTTCGTTGATAGTTATCCATGCATGGACTCTTTTTAATTCATTATTTACAATATTATTTTGTATGCAGGGGTGGGGATCAAAAGATGAAGGTAGTATCGTCAGCAAATAGTTTAGGTTTAAGAATGATAGACACATTTGGCAAATCATTGTTGTTTACAAGAAATAGGAGAGGTCCTAAGATGCTGCCCAATGGCACTCCTACTGTTAATGGTAGAGTGGGGGAGGTTATGTTATTGAAAGCCACATATTGGTGTCTGTCACTGAGATTGGAACGAATATATTCCAGAACAAAGCCTCGGATACCATAGTGGTGAAGTTTAAGTAAGAGGTAGTTATGGTTTACAGTATCAAAGGCCCTTCTCTGGTCAATGAAGAGGCCAACTGGGAGCTCATTTTTGCCAGGGGCTGTGTAAATTATATTAAGCAGACTAATATTGACATCATTGCCATTCTTTTCGGAACGGAAACCAAACTGGCAGTGACTTAATATGTTGAGCTTTACAAAGTAGGAATACAGCTGTTTGTAAAAAATTTTTTTTAAATATTTTCGAAAGTATAGGTAGATTTGATATTAGTCTGTAGTTAATTATATCAGCTGTCTCGCCTCCTTTATAAACTGGTGCTACACTTGCCTTTTTAAATATCAGGAAAAGAATGACACTTGAGATTTTTTAAGTAGTAGAGCTATGGGTTGTGTAAGAGCAGGGGCAGCACTCTTATATATCGTAGATGGTATTTCACTAAATTTCCCACTTTGGTTTTAAGTGAGTGAATTATGGATATAATGTCTTACAGGTTGACTGGTGTTACGGCCAAAATGGGTCGCAACTGGGTTCTTTGCTGGAGGAACCAAAGTTCTAGTATCCGACCCCAAGTTAGTAGTGGCTTTCAAGGAGCGAGCTTGGTAATGCAAGTAAAACACAATGGGGGAGATGCAAGGAAGACGACACTTCATCAATTATCAATATATTCACATATAATCACTTTCCCATCACCTTAAATATAATCATAAAGGAAGTATTACTACACTGATATATACACAAGTGTCGCTCTCATAGGACACTAAGCGCTCCTCGATGCTCATGCAATGCAGTCTTGTCAACTTCCGTGTTTCCTCAACACACAGTACCGTCCTTAACCAGTACTGGGAAACACCAACTAGACTACCCTAGCCATGGGCCAGTCTATACACAGTCTCAATAGGTTCTCCTTGTGAACGCCCACAATCCCTCTCCAGCCTGGTGCTGGCAGAGAACATCAACCTCGCGCTGCTGGGCCTCTTCACAAACACATACAAGGGTAGCTAACCCCTGGCAGGAGCTTCTTGCAACTAGCTAGTTACACTCCTCTGTAGCACCTCACTGTCAGTTGTCTCTTCCTCTAATCAGTCCCGGGATTCACCAAATTCTCTCACTGCCACTTCACTGACAGACAGTAGATACTACTCAGTTCCTCTTCGGCGGCAGCTCACTGTTTACGTAAAGCAGAATGGAGTAGAGAGATATAGGCTGCCCAGGATAGACTGACTGTCCTCGTACCACAGCAGCCCTTCGTCACCTCTGTGGATACAGACCGGTCATCAGTAAACTGGCCAGTACTTGGGACACAAGGAAATGCCACTTACGGACTCTGATATAAACATACAACTCCTTCTACAATAGATGGCACTGATTTTCTAGGCGCCACCTCACCAGAAGTCAGCAACAGCTACCTCTCAAGATGGCCAGGGCAGGAATCTAGCGCCTCTTGCAGGTATTATCCTGCCACCACCAGATGGCGTCATCCATTTTGTGGGGGTTTCGGGAGCGGACTCACAGATGGCATTGACGTCGCTGCTCTATGCTCGGACGATGGAGTCGGGTTCGTAACTCCTCCCCACCAAAAATGAATTTGGTTTGGGCTTCTTAAAAAGAGAAAACAAACCAAATTAATTAGGTGTTCAGATGCGTGACAACGCATCAGCTACTACGTTATCCACTCCTTTGATGTGTTCAATCTGGAGGGGATATTGTTGGAGATGAAGACTCCATCTGGCGAGTCGAAGATTCTTCTGCTTGAACTGGGCAAGGAACTTTAGAGGGTTATGGTCAGATCGTACTAGGATGGGATGGCTATTACTGGTTAGGTATACCTCAAAATGTTGGACGAAACTGATTAAAGCCAACGTCTCTTTCTCTATCACGGAATAGTTTAGCTGACTGGGGGTAAACATTTTGGAATAGTAGGCTACAGGATGTTCCACCCCTTTTTCATCCGTCTGAGATAATACGGCCCCCAGGCCATAATCGGAAGCATCGATGGTTAGGATAAATCTATCCTCAAGGCTCGGGGACCTCAGGATGGGAGAAGAGATCAGAATCGCCTTGAGGCTCTCAAAGACTTCCTGGCAATGTTCATCCTATAACTGTTTCACACCTTCCTCAAAAGATTTGTCAGGGGGGCGGCGATAGACGAAAAATTAGGGACAAACTTACGGTAGAAACCGGCCACACCAAGGAAACACAGGATTTCCTTCATTGTGGATGGTGTAGGGTACTGGACGATTGCCTCTACCTTGCTGGCCTTTGGCGCAATCTATCCTCCTCCCACCTTATGGCCTAAAAAGATGAGAGAGTTTTTAGCAAACTCAGATTTGTGCAGGTTGACTACTAACCCTGACTGGAGCATGGCCTCAAAGAAGTCTTCTATGTGACGTAGATGGTCCTGCCAATTTACATCATATATCAATACATCATCGATATAGACCAAGGTATTTTCTACGTCACGCAATACAATTCCCATCAACCTCTGGAAGGTGGACGCTGCGTTTTTCATCCCAAACGGCATCACCTGGCCTTCAAACAGGCCGTCGGGAGTCACGAACGCGGAGATGGGTTTGGCCCGCTCCGTGAGGGGGAACTTGCCAATAGCCCTTAAATAGGTCGAATTTAGTCAGGTAACGAGCTTTGCCTATGGCATCAAGACATTCCTCTACTCTGGGGAGAGGATAGGTATCAGCTACTGTGACCTTATTCACCTGGCGATACATAAACGGTATTTCTTACCAGGTTTGGGCACTAGTAGTATCGGAGATGACCATGGGCTTGTGCTTGGGGCTATTAGATGGTGTTGCAACATATACTCCACCTCGTTTTTCACCACCTTTTTCTTCAGAGGGTTGAGACAATAGGGGTGTTGTTTTATAGGCCTGACTCCGTCGTCCAGCATAACGTCATGTTGTAGGACAGATGTTAGTCCTAGAGCATCTCTGAAGATAGCCTTGTATTGCTGGATCAGTTTCAACAACGACGGTTGATTTCCTCCGGTTACATGTGTCAACTTTGCCTGCAAATTACATAAAATCTCTGAGTTAGTCAGTACATTTTCAGCCTCTTCCATTACCTCTATGTCATCTCTAGTTGTCACCATGGCTATTGGGTGCATATCCTTGCCCTGATACTTCTTTGTCATGTTAACGTGGACCAAAGTTTCTTTCTTTTTACGATCTGGCGTGCTGAGAATATAATTATTACAGGTTACTTTCCTCAGGACCTGGTATGGACCTACAAACTTTGCACTTAAACTTCCGGTCACTGTAGGAGAACATACCAACACTAGATCCCCTACTAGAAAATCCCTTTCTTTGTTCTCCGATCATACCTGAGCTTGGTGGTGGCCTGGGTATTCACTAAGGTTCTCTTGGCCATCTCCCAAGCAGAAAACAACCTGCCTTTATTAGTAGACAGCCAGTCAACAACGTCTACGTCGGTTTCCTCGTCCAACCAATGGTCTCGTGCCACTTCCAAGGGACCTCTCACAGAGTGGCCATAAATCATTTCAAATGGGGATATACCCAGGGATTCATTAGGAACTGATCTTACCGCAAATATGAGGTAGGGTAGGTCTTCAACCCACTTACTCTGCTGGTCATAGTAGTATTTCCTCAGCATGCCCTTCAGCGTTTGTTGGAACCGCTCCAAAGCTCCTTGCGACTCGGGATGATAGGCACTGGATGTAATCTGTTGGATTCTAAGGTGCTGGCAGAGAACATCAGCCTCGCGCTGCTGGGCCTCTTCACGAACAAATACAAGGGTAGCGAACCCCTGGCAGGAGCTTCTTACAACTAGCTAGTTACACTCTTCCATAGCACCTCACTGTCAGTTGTCTCTTCCTCTAGCCAGTCCCGGGATACGCCGAATTCTGTCTGCCACTTCACAGGCAGACAGCAGGTACTAGTCAGTTCCTCTTCGGTGGCGGCTTACTGCTCACGTAAAGCAGAATGGAGTAGAGAGATATAGGCTGCCCTGGGTAGACTGACTGTCCACGTACCACAGTAGCCCTACGTCGCCTCTGTGGGTACAGACACGTCATCAGTAAACTGGCCAGTACTTGGGACTTAAGGAAATACCACTTACGGACTCTGACATAAACATACAACACCTCCTACAAAAAATGGCGCTGATTTTCTAGGCGCCACCTCACCAGAGGTCAGCAACAGCTACCTCTCGAGCTGACCAGGGCAGGAATCTAACGCCTCTTGCAGGTATCATCCTGTCACCACTAGATGGCGTCGTCCATTTTGTGGGGGTTTCGGGAGCGGACTCACAGATGGCATTGACGTCGCTGCTCCATGCTCCGACGATGGAATAGGGTTCGAAACAACTGATAAAATGAGTAGAGTTAGGATAGCTGCCGGTAAGATGTGTAGTAACATGTGTCTGGGTCTGTGGGACTTTTCTGGCAAAGTTAGCATCAACTGATGAAAAGAAACTATTATATTCAGTTGACGTTTCTAAGACTGTTGCAAGTGTGTAACCCTACTTGGAGAGTTTTATCTGCTTGTTATGTTATTGTTGTTTAGATTCTAGGATGTTAGTGATGGCTTTCCATGAACTTTTCATATTTCTTTTTGCTTCTTTAAATCTATTCTCATAAAAAGAAAGTTTGGCTCTTTGTATTATATTGGCAAGTATTGATGAGTATCTCTTTACATGACTTTCCTGTTAATTGTCTTAAGCAGGTCACTTGTGAGCCAGTATTTTTTTTTATTCTTTTGGCAGTTACTTGCTTCGTGAGGAGAGGACAGTGTGTGTTGTAGAGGCTTACAGTTATGGAGAGAAACATGTCGGCTAATGAATTTTTGTCTTGTGTATTATTTAATTCAGACTAGAAGATGGGGAAATTTATATTAAGGGGAGGGTCAGTTTATATTGTGAAGTGCATTTAGGAGGTTCCCTATTACTGATTCACTTTGTAGTCTAAAGGTAAGTGTCTTGGTATCTGAGGGTGTTGCGTCCATGTTTGCTGAGAGAAAGTTGGATAGTTATCAGTTGTTCTGTCAGTGATAATTCCAGAGGCAAAGGGGGGGGGGGCCTGTTATGTTAGTCCATATGTGGTCCAGGGTTGTAGCAGATGGTTGTGAAATTCGTGTTAAAAACTTTAATGATACTCATCTCTAATGGCTGCTTTTGTTTTGTCCATGTACATTTCTGCCTGGGGAATAAGTGCATGTTGATAGAGACAATCTTTCCTGGTATTTGAGATAGGTCCCTTGCCAGGTTGAACAGACCTTCTTCTTCACTATGTTCTACTCCCTGCTGCCAGGCTTACTGGCTCATGTGCGCGGTTTGACCCTTTTTCTTCACTTCTAGCTTTTCTTAATTAGTTTTCCTCCCTGGTTTTCTTACCTACCTCATTTTCCAGATAGACATATCTTGGCTAGTGAATACTTCATGGTGTTTCTCTAAGAATCCTCTTTCCTGTCACAATATATTTACTCTTTTTACTGCTTTGAAAAATAACTTTCTCTGGCTGATTCTTTTCTTAAAACTCCCTAGTTAATTATATTGATTTATGTTTTAGTGTTGTCTCTATTGCCTTACTTTTGTGTAAATATTCTATAATATAGTTATAGTCTCGCTTAGCATTTGCTACATGTTTTTCTTTTGTAGACTGTAAAAATTCATTGAATTTTCCCCCACCAACTCCAGTCTTGTATATTATGCGACTTACAGGATTCACCTGATTATCTTTTCCAACTCTTAGAAGCTTTGTTGAAGTATCAAAATTCTATCTGCACTGGTTTCCCAATGCATTTGTATCTCAGTTACATTCCATACCTGAAAGATTATCTCTATTTCCCTGCTGTGTCGACTTTCATTCCTTTCCACCGCTTTTATTTTGTCCGGCACCAATGCTCATATCCCTCTTATGAGAGTTTTTCTCCCTCACTTCCTCTCCTTGTTTCAGAGTTGCAATGTGACGCTTATTAATCCTGGCGAATTTAATCTTTAAGTTCTGAAGAAATTAATTTTTCTTATCTTCCTTCTCTCATATTTCAGAAAACAGTTTTTCAATATACGTGTATGTGTGTGTACTCACTAAGTAGGTGGAGTTTGTGTGTATTTATTTACTGTTTACAATTTGTGTCTGCAAAATTGAGCTGCTAGCTCTTGGACCCAACCTTTCTTACCAATCTCTTTTCCCCTAATATGTTTTCTACATATATTTCTTTCTACCACACCTACTCGCACACACATCTCCAGGAAGCAGAGCGTAGCAGCTGTCTAACTCCCAGGTACCTATTTACTGATAAGGGAACAGACCATCAAGGTGAAAGAAACTGTCCATTTGTTTCCGCCTCCGCTGGAATCGAACCCGGGCATTAGGACTACGACCTCCAAGCACTATCCACTCAGCCGCGAGACCCGCGTGTTTTAATGTGTGTGTGTTTATGTGTGCAATTATATAAGTGATTACAAAAAGAGTAGTTACAGGATGAGAGTTACGGTTGTGGTGATGTTTTCCAAATACTCTTTGTCATATGACGCTGTGTGTGTGTGTGTGTTTGTGCGTACTCATCTAGATGGTCTCACCTAGATGTACCTTTAGGGTCGAGCTAGGCTCCTAGCCCCTCCCTCCGAACTTTCTCAGATTATTTCTTACTCTTTTATCACTCTTTCATTATATTTTCATTTTAATCTTTAAAACGAATTAGCTTTAATGACCACGTCTAACCTGTTCCACTTATTGACAGCTTTGAAACTGAAAGAGCTCTTTTTGACGTCCCTGTGTCGTGAATGTGGATGGAATTTGCGTCTCGAGGTTCCCACAATGACCTCTCGTTCTGTTGTTCCTAGCAGAAAAACACTTTTTTTTCTTCCTATAAATTTCACCTTAGAATCTTATGTTTTTATATTTCCCTATCTCTAATAAACTATAATAAACCACTCTTTATTAGAGTTCTGTAATTCCCTACTACCAATTTATAAGTTGCGTGTGGCCTATTTTCTCCGATTCCACATTCCATAACATGGCATTTTTTCACATTGAATTCCATTTGACACTTGACGCTCCAAGCACTTGTTTTATCTAGATCAATTTGAAAGGGCATTTCAATCGTCTGCGTCACTTATCTTCCCCAGTATCTTAGCATCATCCGCAAACATGTTCAATTAATTCAATATTCCTTCAGGTAGATCGTTTATGTAGATGATGAACATTACAGTGAAAGAACTGAACCCTGTGATACTCCGCTAGTAACACTCCTCCAGTCAGATATACTGTCTCAGATTACCGCCCGCATCTGTCTGTCAGTTAGAAAATGTTTCATCCAGGTCAGAAGTCTTCCTGTCACTCCTCTCGCATGTTCCAGTTTCCAGAACAGCCTCTTGTGTGGAACTCTATCAGGAGTCTTTTTTTAAGCCCAGAAAAACACAACCACCTCTTTCCTGTAGTATCTCTGTGGCTCTATCATAGAAGCTAAGAAGATTTGTTACACGGTTACACGGGATCTTCCTGTTAGAAAACCATTCTATCAGTCCGTTATTATGTCATTACTCTCTAGGTGTTCAACCCATTTATCTTTAACTATTTTTCTAGTATTTTGACTATCAAGCTTGTTAATGATACGGGCCAATAGTTTAGAAGTTCCTCTCGACTCCCATTCTTATAAATAAATCCACAAGGGCCGTCATGATGGGTCGAACTCACGCCCGACATGGTCCCAGACGCTGCCTTAGTCGACTAGGCCGTGAGTTCGAACCATCATCACGGCCCTTGTAGATTTATTCATTTGATGCATAACGCTATTGTGATTTCTGTGTGTACCATTCTTATAGATTTATACTATGTTTGCCTTTTTCCATATGTCTGCCAAGATTCCTGTGCACAAAAATGTTTGAAATATTAATTGTAATGGAATGCTCAGTTCAGTTGCACATTCTCACAACACCCAAGGTGAAACTCTTTCAGGTCCAACCCCCTTTATTTCTTCCTAGCCCCTTGAGTAATTTTTCCAATTCGACTTGAGATACCTCCATGTATTCTATGACATGTTCTGGAATTGGTATTTGGTCCCGTTCTCTGAAATCCTCATTTTTGTACGAACACTCTTTGGAACTGTTTATTTAGCATTTCACAGATTTCTTTTTCATTCTCAGTAGTCCTGTTCCACAGTCTATATTTCTGGATTTTATCTCTTACATGCAGCTTGCTTTTAATGAATTTATAGAAAAGGCCTGGATCTGTTTTGCATTTGTCCGCTATACCTTTCTCAAAGTTCTTTTCTGCCTCTCTTCTCACTGTATTCACCTAGTTGTATTCACCAAGTTTTACTTGTGGGGGTTGAGCTCTGCTCTTTCGGCCCGCCTCTCAACTGTCAATCTATCAACTGTTAATAAATACTATTTTTTTCCACGACCCCCCACTCCCCCCACCCCTCTCCTTTCCCCCAGGAAGCAGCCCGTAGCAGCTCCTAACTTCTAGGTACCTATTTACAGCTAGGTAACAGGCGCGTCAGGGTGAAGGAAACTCTGCCCATTTGTTTTTCACCTGCTGCCGGGATCGAAGTCTGGTCCCTAGGTCCACGAGTCTAGAGCACTGTCCATTCAGCCAGCCAGCAACCCTGAACACGCCAGCCAGCAACCCAGAACAGCCCACCACACACGCGCGCACACACACACACACACATACACACACACACACACATACACACACACACACATACACACACACACCCTCTCTCCCACTCCCTCTCTCCCACTCCCACTATCTCTCACACACATACACACACACACCCTCTCTCCCACTCCCTCTCTCCCACTCCCACTATCTCTCTCCTGCTCTCTCTCTCTCTCTCTCTCTCTCTCTCTCTCTCTCTCTCTCTCTCTCTCTCTCTCTCTCTCTCTCTCTCTCTCTCTCTCTCTCTCTCTCTCTCTCTCTCCCCCTCCCTCTCCCTCCCTCTCTTTCCTTCCCCCTCCCTCTCTGCCCACACACACACACACACACACACACACACACACACACACACACACACCTCCCCCCCCCCTCTCTCCCTCACCCACTCTCTCCCTCACCCACTCTCTCCCTCTCCATCTCTCTCCCTCTCCTCTCTCTCCCTCTCTCCCTCCCGCCTCTCTCTCCATCTCCTCCCCCCCTCCCCTTCTACTTTCTTCTCACTTCAGTGGAAGGGTCGGATAATTTATCTCTCCCTTTATCACTCCCTTTCTCTCTCTCTCTTTCTCTCTCTCTTCCTCTCTCTCTCTCTCTCCCTCCCCCATCCCAACAGGGTCAAGCATGGCAGCCAGAGGTACCAGGGGAACAGGAAAGAGCCAAGGTGACGAGATGAAGGAAATGTTCGCCCAGTTTCTGGAGGACATCAAGAGTGAGATGCAAGAAATGATGCAGGAAATGATGAACGAAATAAGCAACCTGAAAAGAGAGCTGACAGCAGCAAAGGAGGAGATTAGAGCCCTCAAAGAGAATGGTATCGAGGCTGAGAATCAGAAAACCATCCAGGGAGTAGGTGGTAATAGTTTTTTGGATGAGAATGCCACAATAAAAGCAACATTTGCGGAAATAATAAAAAAATAACTCTGAAGTAATGACTGCAGTGATGGAGGTGGCCATGAAAGCAGCCACCTCACAGGAGGCGGCACGCTCCACTAGCCAACTGCTGGAAAGGAACAGATCAGTGGTTGCTGTGGGTATTAAAGAGCAGGAAGGATCTAATAGGACAGAGTGGAATGACAAGGACAAAGCAGCAGTGAATGAAGTACTAAAGGCACTAGACATGGAAGGGGCTGAGCATAGCATTGAGAAGGTTTTCAGGCTAGGCTGGTACAACAAAGACCGAGACCGAATGATAAAGATAGTGTTTGCAAACGAGAACACAAAGGAGAAGATCCTATCAAGGAAGAGCTCCCTGAAAAACGTGGGAAAATTCAAAAATGTATTCCTCCAGAGAGACATGACAAGGGAGGAGAGAGCCGTGGCGGCAGAAGCAAGGAAGAGGCGCAGGGCGAGAGGGGAAAACCAGGAAGTCACAGCTCCCAACACAACACCCCCAGAGGCGAGGGGGGAACCCACAACCAGCTACCCAGTAACACCAGAAGGGAGGACAACCCCGCCTCCCTCCTCTGCATAGAAAACCCCTCTACCCCAAACCCTCCCTGCCCCCACTCAAATGTTCAGCCAAATCTCCCTCCCCCCACACCCAATCCCCACCCTTCTACCTCTCCCCTCCTCCCGAGTCCTCCCTCCCCCCCTTTCCTTCCCGTCCTCCCTCCCCTTTCACCCCATACCCTCCCTGTCCCTCCCCCTTCACTGGATCCCCCGCCCCTCATCCCAGTATCCTCTGAGACCCTGTTATCCACCTCACAGGTCCTCACACCCATGGAACAGCCTCCCCCACCAGCAGAACACTCACCAAGGAGGCGATTTGAGAAGGGACAAAAGAAAGTGAGCCTCAAAGCGATGTACACTAACATAGATGGAATTACAAATAAAGCAAATGAGCTTGGAGAACTGGTACTAGAGGAAAACCCAGACATAATAGCCCTCACAGAAACAAAGATCACGAAAACGATAACAAATGCAGTGTTCCCACAGGACTATTACGTTATGAGGAAAGAGAGGGAAGGAAGAGGTGGGGGTGGTGTAGCTCTGCTGGTAAGAAAAGGCTGGGATTTTGAGGAGATGGATATTCAGGGCTGTGAAGGTTTCAGTGACTACATAGCAGGTACTGCAACAAATGGAGGGAAAAAAATTATAGTCGTAGTCATATATAATCCACCACCAAATGACAGAAGACCTAGACAGGAATATGATAGAAACAACATGGCCACCATTAACATAATAGAAAGAGCAGCTTCTGTTGCTAGCAGGAATGGATCTGGACTACTAATTATGGGAGACTTCAACCATGGGAAGATAGATTAGAAGAACAGAGACCCGCATGGAGGACCAGAAACATGGAGAGCTAAGCTGCTGGACGTGGCAACAAGAAACTTTCTAAGCCAGCACACCAAAGAACCAACAAGAATGAGAGGAGAAGATGAACCAGCAATGCTTGATTTGATATTTACCCTAAATGAATGGGATATAAGGGAAGTTAAGATGGAAGCGCCCTTGGGAATGAGTGACCACAGTGTATTGAACTTTGAGTACCTGGTAGAGCTAGGACTTATCTCCCCCCAAAAAGAACTAGGAATCAAAAGGCTGGCATACCGAAAGGGGAATTATGAACAGATGAGAAATTTCCTAAGTGAAATACCTTGAAACACAGACCTCAGAGACAAGTCTGTACAGGGCATGATGGACTATGTTACCCAAAAGTGTCAGGAGGCAGTAAACAGGTTCATCCCGGCCCAAAGGGAAAAATCCGAGAAGCAACAGAAGAATCCATGGTATAATAGGGCATGTATGGAAGCGAAGAAACTGAACAAAAAGGCGTGGAGGAACTTCCGGAATAACAGAACACCGGAGAGCAGAGAGAGATACCAGAGAACCAGAAATGAGTACGTCAGGGTGAGAAGAGAAGCAGAGAAAAATTTTGAAAATGATATAGCAAACAAAGCCAAGACCGAACCAAAGCTACTCCACAGTCACATCAGAAGGAAAACAACAGTGAAAGAACAGGAATTGAAACTTCAAACAGGCGAGGACAGGTATACAGAGAATGACCGAGAGGTGTGTGAGGAACTCAACAAGAGGTTCCAGGAGGTCTTCACAATAGAACAGGGTGAGGTCACTGTGCTAGGAGAAAGGGAGGTAAACCAGGCGGCCTTGGAGGAGCTCGAAATTACGAGAGAGGAGGTCAAGAGACACCTGCTGAATCTGGATGTTAGAAAGGCTGTTGGTCCAGATGGGATCTCACTATGGGTACTGAAAGAGTGTGCAGAGGCACTTTGCTTGCCACTCTCCATAGTGTATAGTAAGTCACTAGAGACGGGAGACCTACCAGAAATATGGAGGACGGCGAATGTGGTCCCAATATACAAAAAGGGCGACAGACAAGAGGCACTGAACTACAGGCCAGTGTCCTTGACTTGTATACCATGAAAGGTGATGGAGAAGATCGTGAGAAAAAACCTGGTAACACATCTGGAGAGAAGGGACTTCGTGACAAATCGCCAACATGGGTTAAGGGAGGGTATATCTTGCCTTACAGGCTTGATAGAATTCTACGATCAGGTGACACAGATTAAGCAAGAAAGAGAGGGCTGGGCGGACTGCATTTTCTTGGATTGTCGGAAACCCTTTGACACAGTACCGCATAAGA
The DNA here is from genome assembly GCF_040958095.1 of Procambarus clarkii. Taxonomy (NCBI): domain Eukaryota; kingdom Metazoa; phylum Arthropoda; class Malacostraca; order Decapoda; family Cambaridae; genus Procambarus; species Procambarus clarkii. Next base: position 7,284,967 of record NC_091183.1, on the reverse strand, counting down.
GGCTGGTACATAAGCTGGAGAGACAGGCAGGTGTAGCTGGTAAGGTGCTCCAGTGGATAAGGGAGTATCTAAGCAATAGGAAGCAGAGAGTTACGGTGAGGCGTGAGACCTCCGATTGGCGTGAAGTCACCAGTGGAGTCCCACAGGGCTCTGTTCTCGGTCCTATCTTGTTTCTGATATATGTAAATGATCTCCCGGAGGGTATCGATTCATTTCTCTCAATGTTTGCGGACGATGCTAAAATTATGAGAAGGATTAAAACAGAAGAGGACTGTTTGAGGCTTCAAGAAGACCTAGACAAGCTGAAGGAATGGTCGAACAAATGGTTGTTAGAGTTTAACCCAACCAAATGTAATGTAATGAAGATAGGTGTTGGGAGCAGGAGGCCAGATACAAGGTATCATCTTGGAGAGGAAATTCTTCAGGAGTCAGAGAAGGAAAAAGACTTTGGGTTTGTTTTCACGCCAGACCTGTCTCCTGCAGCACATATCAAGCGGATAACATCAGCGGCATATGCCAGGCTGGCCAGCATACGAACGGCATTCAGAAACTTGTGTAAAGAATCATTCAGAACTTTGTATACCACATATGTCAGGCCAATCCTGGAGTATGCAGCCCCAGCATGGAGTCCATATCTAGTCAAGGATAAGACTAAACTGGAAAAGGTTCAAAGGTTTGCCACCAGACTAGTACCCGAGCTGAGAGGTATGAGCTACGAGGAGAGACTACGGGAATTAAACCTCACTTCGCTGGAAGACAGAAGAGTTAGGGGGGACATGATCACCACATTCAAGATTCTGAAGGGAATTGATAGGGTAGATAAAGACAGTCTATTTAACACAAGGGGAACACGCACAAGGGGACACAGGTGGAAACTGAGTGCCCAAATGAGCCACAGAGATATTAGAAAGAACTTTTTTAGTGTCAGAGTGGTTGACAAATGGAATGCATTAGGGGGGTGATGTGGTGGAGGCTGACTCCATACACAGTTTCAAATGTAGATATGACAGAGCCCGATAGGCTCAGGAATCTGTACACCTGTTGATTGACGGTTGAGAGGCGGGACCAAAGAGCCAGAGCTCAACCCCCGCAAACACAACTAGGTGAGTACACACACACACACACACACACACACACACACACACACACACACACACACACACACACACACACACACAGGAGCTAGGACTTATCTCCCCCCAAAAAGAACTAGGAATCAAAAGGCTGGCATACCGAAAGGGGAATTATGAACAGATGAGAAGTTTCCTAAGTGAAATACCTTGGGACACAGACCTCAGAGACAAGTCTGTACAGGGTATGATGGACTATGTTACCCAAAAGTGTCAGGAGGCAGTAAACAGGTTCATCCCGGCCCAAAGGGCAAAATCCGAGAAGCAACAGAAGAATCCATGGTATAATAGGGCATGTATGGAAGCGAAGAAACTGAACAAAAAGGCGTGGAGGAACTTCCGGAATAACAGAACACCAGAAAGCAGAGAGAGATACCAGAGAACCAGGAATGAGTACGTCAGGGTGAGAAGAGAAGCAGAGAAAAATTTTGAAAATGATATAGCAAACAAAGCCAAGACCGAACCAAAGCTACTCCACAGTCACATCAGAAGGAAAACAACAGTGAAAGAACAGGTATTGAAACTTAGAACAGGCGAGGACAGGTATACAGAGAATGACAGAGAGGTGTGTGAGGATCTTAACAAGAGGTTCCAGGAGGTCTTCACAATAGAACAGGGTGAGGTCACTGTGCTAGGAGAAAGGGAGGTAAACCAGGCGGCCTTGGAGGAGTTCGAAATTACGAGAGAGGAGGTCAAGAGACACCTGCTGGATCTGGATGTTAGAAAGGCTGTTGGTCCAGATGGGATCTCACCATGGGTACTGAAAGAGTGTGCAGAGGCACTTTGCCTGCCACTCTCCATAGTGTATAGTAAGTCACTAGAGACGGGAGACCTACCAGAAATATGGAAGACGGCGAATGTGGTCCCAATATACAAAAAGGGCGACAGACAAGAGGCACTGAACTACAGGCCAGTGTCCTTGACTTGTATACCATGCAAGGTGATGGAGAAGATCGTGAGAAAAAACCTGGTAACACATCTGGAGAGAAGGGACTTCGTGACAAATCGCCAACATGGATTCAGGGAGGGTAAATCTTGCCTTACAGGCTTGATAGAATTCTACGATCAGGTGACACAGATTAAGCAAGAAAGAGAGGGCTGGGCGGACTGCATTTTCTTGGATTGTCGGAAAGCCTTTGACACAGTACCGCATAAGAGGCTGGTACATAAGCTGGAGAGACAGGCAGGTGTAGCTGGTAAGGTGCTCCAGTGGATAAGGGAGTATCTAAGCAATAGGAAGCAGAGAGTTACGGTGAGGGGTGAGACCTCCGATTGGCGTGAAGTCACCAGTGGAGTCCTACAGGGCTCTGTACTCGGTCCTATCTTGTTTCTGATATATGTAAATGATCTCCCGGAGGGTATCGATTCATTTCTCTCAATGTTTGCGGACGATGCTAAAATTATGAGAAGGATTAAAACAGAAGAGGACTGTTTGAGGCTTCAAGAAGACCTAGACAAGCTGAAGGAATGGTCGAACAAATGGTTGTTAGAGTTTAACCCAACCAAATGTAATGTAATGAAGATAGGTGTAGGGAGCAGGAGGCCAGATACAAGGTATCATCTGGGAGAGGAAATTCTTCAGGAGTCAGAGAAGGAAAAAGACTTGGGGGTTGATATCACGCCAGACCTGTCTCCTGCAGCACATATCAAGTGGATAACATCAGCGGCATATGCCAGGCTGGCCAACATACGAACGGCATTCAGAAACTTGTGTAAAGAATCATTCAGAACTTTGTATACCACATATGTCAGGCCAATCCTGGAGTATGCAGCCCCAGCATGGAGTCCATATCTAGTCAAGGATAAGACTAAACTGGAAAAGGTTCAAAGGTTTGCCACCAGACTAGTACCCGAGCTGAGAGGTATGAGCTACGAGGAGAGACTACGGGAATTAAACCTCACTTCGCTGGAAGACAGAAGAGTTAGGGGGGACATGATCACCACATTCAAGATTCTGAAGGGGATTGATAGGGTAGATAAAGACAGTCTATTTAACACAAGGGGAACACGCACAAGGGGACACAGGTGGAAACTGAGTGCCCAAATGAGCCACAGAGATATTAGAAAGAACTTTTTTAGTGTCAGAGTGGTTGACAAATGGAATGCATTAGGAAGTGATGTGGTGGAGGCTGACTCCATACACAGTTTCAAGTGTAGATATGACAGAGCCCGATAGGCTCATGAATCTGTACACCTGTTGATTGACGGTTGAGAGGCGGGACCAAAGAGCTAGAGCTCAACCCCCGCAAACACAACTAGGTGAGTACAACTAGGTGAGTACACACACACACACACACACACACACACACACACACATACACACACACACAAACACTCACACACACACACACACACACACACACACACACACACACACACACACACACACACACACACACACACACACACACACACACACACACACACATACACACACACACAAACACTCACACACACACACACACACACACACACACACACAAACACTCACACACACACACACACACACACACACACACACACACACACACACACACACACACACACACACACACACACACACAACTTGGAAGCCCATTTGGGAATGAGTGATCATAGTGTATTGAGCTTTGAGTACCTGGTTGAGCTGGGAATTATCACCCCAAAAAAAGAACTGGGAACCAATGGGCTGGCGTACCGAAAGGGAAACTATGAGGAAATGAATAAATTCCTATGGGATATACATTGGGACACAGAACTCGGAACCAAGTCCGTACAAGACATGATGGACTATGTCACCCAAAAATGTCAGGAGGCTGTAAGCAGGTTTGTCCCAGCCCGACAGGAAAAAACAGAGAAGCAAGGGAAGAATCCGTGGTTTAATAAGGAATGTATGAAAGCAAAGGAGCAGAACAAAAGGGCATGGAGGAAATTCCGTAATAACAGAACACCAGAAAGTAGAGAGAGATACCAGAGAACCAGGAACGAGTACGTCAGTGTGAGAAGAGCAGCTGAGAAAAGGTATGAAAATGATATAGCTAATAAAGCCAAGACCGAACCCAAGCTACTACACAGTCACATCAGGAGGAAGACAACAGTGAAGGAACAGGTGATGAAACTTAGGGTGGGCGTGGACAGGTACACAGAGAATGACAAAGAGGTGTGTGAAGAACTCAACAAAAAGTTCCAGGAGGTCTTTACAATAGAACAGGGAGATGTCGCGGCGCTAGAAGAGGTGGCAGCAAACCAGGTGACCTTGGATAGGTTCGAAATTACAAGAGATGAGGTCAAGAAGCACCTATTGGAGCTGGATGTGAGAAAAGCTGTTTGGCCGGATGGAATCTCGCCATGGGTATTGAAAGAGTGTGCAGGAGCACTTTGCCTACCACTCTCCATAGTGTATAGTAGGTCACTGGAAACGGGGGACCTACCAGAAATATGGAAGACTGCTAATGTAGTACCAATATACAAAAAGGGTGACAGACAAGAGGCACTGAACTACAGGCCAGTGTCCGTAACTTGTATACCATGCAAAGTGATGGAGAAGATTGTAAGAAAAAACCTAGTAATTTATCTGGAGAGAAGAGACTTCGTGACAACCCATCAACATGGGTTCAGGGAGGGTAAATCTTTCCTTACAGGATTGATAGAATTCTACGATCAGGTGACAAAGATTAAACAACAAAGAGAAGGGTGGGCGGACTGCATTTTTTTGGACTGTCGGAAAGCCTTTGACACAGTACCCCATAAAAGGTTGATACATAAGCTAGAGAAACAGGCAGGAGTAACTGGTAGGGCGTTCCAGTGGATAAGGGAGTACCTAAACAATAGGAAGCAGAGAGTTACAGTGAGGGGTGAGACCTCAGACTGGCGTGAAGTCACCAGTGGAGTCCCACAGGGCTCTGTACTTGGACCTATCCTGTTTCTGATATACGTAAATGATCTCCCAGAGAGTATAGACTCATTCCTCTCAATGTTTGCTGACAACGCCAAAATTATGAGAAGGATTAAGACAGAGGAGGACAGCTTGAGGCTTCAAGAAGACATGGACAAGCTGCAGGAATGGTCGAACAAATGGCTGTTAGAGTTTAATCCAAGCAAATGTAATGTAATGAAGATAGGGGTAGGAACCAGGTGACCAGATACAAGGTATCACTTGGGAGATGAAATACTTCAAGTGTCCGAGAGAGAGAAAGACCTGGGGGTTGATATCACGCCAGACCTGTCCCCTGCAGCTCATATCAAGAGGATAACAGCAGCAGCATATGCCAGGTTGGCTAACATAAGAACGGCCTTTAGAAACTTGTGTAAGGAATCTTTCAGAACATTATATACCACATATGTCAGACCAATCCTGGAGTATGCGGCACCAGCATGGAGTCCATATCTAGTCAAGCATAAGACTAAACTGGAAAAGGTTCAAAGGTTTGCCACCAGACTAGTACCCGAGCTGAGAGGTATGAGTTACGAGGAGAGACTACGGGAATTAAACCTCACTTCGTTGGAAGACAGAAGAGTTAGGGGGGACATGATCACCACATTCAAGATCCTCAAGGGAATTGACAAGGTTGATAAAGACAGACTGTTTAACACAAGGGGCACACGCACTAGGGGACACAGGTGGAAACTGAGTGCCCAAATGAGCCACAGAGATATTAGAAAGAACTTTTTTAGTGTCAGAGTGGTTGACAAATGGAATGCATTAGGAAGTGATGTGGTGGAGGCTGACTCCATACACAGTTTCAAATGCAGATATGATAGAGCCCAATAGGCTCAGGAACCTGTACACCTGTTACGGCCCTCTCGGGACGCAACGGGGTTCTTACTCTGATGTAGTTAGAGGAAGATATATATCCGGCCCCAAGCCAGTAGAGGCTATCAAGGGATGCGATCCATGACGCAAGTAACTTAAAGGGAGTAGGGAAAGAAAGGTAAGAACTTAATATAATATAATATAACCTTCACCATTTAAATATATAAAAGTAAAACGTACACAAGGGGGAAGGGTATTAACACTTTACAAAGGGGATCAACACTGTAGTCTTCTGCTGGAGACTATGGATCCTCGAAGCTAGGTGCTGAGTCCGCGGTGCTTTCTTCGTGGCCTCAAGACGTGTCCTCGGAGAACGCCGAGCCTACCCTGGCCACAGGTCAGCCACAACACAGGTCCACTGGGGGCACCGTCGTGGAGGCCGTCAACCACACGTCCAGCAGGTCTGCTGGCAGGTACTGAGCCACCAAGGCTGGTACGGCCACTCCACGAGCGATAAAAGGGGTACGCCCTAGACAGGAGTCTCGTGTGATATCACCAATCACCCTCCTGTCCTCAATATCCCAGTGGATTATCGTCTCCAACCGTCGGTCCCGGGTAAATCCTTCCACTGCCACTCCACTGGCAGGCTTAACACACCACAGTGTTCTTCCGGGGGGACGACGTCACGACAGCTGCAGCAAACTTCACTGTAGGGAGACTGGCTGCCTCGGGTAGACTGACTACACCTTCAACCCAGTGGTCCCAGGTTGGCTCTGTAAGCAGACACGTCATTAATAACCGGGACACTAATACACCACACTCACATGCTCAGATACAAACGCCCGACATATCCACTCCCTAGATGGCGCTGTCGTCGGAGCACCACCTCACCAGAGGTCAGGAGCGGCGGTGTCGAGCGCTGAACCAGACTGGAAACTGGTCCTCGAGGCCAGTACACGCTGTCCTCACTAGGTGTCGTCGTCCGTTTGGCGGGGGTTTCGGGAGCTGACCCACAGATGGCGTGTTTGTCACTGCTCCAGGCTCGGACGTTGGATCCGGGTTCGTAACACCTCCCCACCAAAAAGAATTTGGTTTGGGGTTCTATAAAAAGAAACACAAACCAAATTAGTACGACGACACAACTCCAAATGGACTTACTTATACTATGAACTAGAGTGATGAGGCTGTCTTGTCCACAGAACTTTTCTACTGAGAAACCCTGGCCCAAAGGGAGCTTGAAAATGGAAGGCAATGATCTGCCTGACGTAATCTTCCACGTCTCCACTGCGATGTCAAGCAGGGACATCATCTCACACCTCTCGAGTAAGGATTGGTTTCGACACGATTTGGGGTGACTCGACACTTCCTTATGTCGTGGCACCGATGATGGCTGACCACAGACGGCATTTCTGGTGCCGGTCCGATGGTCCTTCAGGGAGACAGGAACCTGGAATACAGGGGTCTGATAATTCAGAGTGATCGCGACAGTGGGTAAGTCAATACTTACAGCATACCCTACTAGGTTCACACCTAGTCCCAACAGGGCTGCTTGTACGTCGCAGATGGCATTCACTCTGCCACCGTCAGGTCGACCAACGTTCCGCATAACGCTGCATTGAGGCTCAGCTATCACGCGAGGGGTGTCAACCTGTCGGAAACTGTCACTCAATTTATCACATGTCGTACCTCCTGTATCAACCATTACCTTCCAGGTCCCTTCTTCAACTGCAACACCTGCAGTACAAATCTCCAATCCCTGGGACCTCTTCTCGATGTTCACGGGAGCCATCATCCTTCGGGTCGTCCACTGATCCTTACTGAGAACACAGAGAGCACATAGGAGAACAAAACAAAATACCGATAGGAAACATTTGGTAAGTCGAGGGATAAGTTTCCTGAGCTTGTCATGTCCATAGCCGGCACCATCCACTAGCCTGGCTTGGACCAAAGAGGGCACTAGACCTTTAGAACATACCTCTGACGTCTGGGGAATCTCTGGCTGGTCCACTACACGCTGTAACTTGCCATACCGCAAGCACACCTCAGCCTTCGCTCCAGACTCGTTGGTATCCGTGGGTGTCTGCACACGAGGCCTCTCTTCTAGCTCAGGTACTTCTGCCTTCTTAACCTCATGTTCCTTGTCGAGAGAATCAGGAGACACTGCTAGATAACTGTCGATCTGCGGGGGAGAGGACAAATTAGACATGTTCAAATCCGGGTCTGTCTTTACCTGGACATTACCATTGCCTGTTACCTCAGACCTTGCTGTTCTGGTAGACTCGTCCGCAACCTTGGGATGATTGGTGCTCCAATCGGTCACCAAGTCGTTGGCTAGTACCACGTCAATCCCAGCCACAGGGAGGGTATCGACTACTGCCAACTCACATGTGCCGCTGAAATAAGGCGAGTCAAGATGTACTGGCACTAAGGGGGTGATATACTGCGTCCTAGGAAACCCAACTAGGACAATCTTTTGTCGCCCATCCACACTTACTCCCTCGGGTAACGAGCTCTACACGATCAGGGACTGGGCTGCTCCACTATCTCTGAGCACTACAACTGATCTACCAGTATGATCACTCGTTACATACCCGCATGAAGTGTGAGGGGCAAACAAACTTGGTCCTTCCTGCGTCATCGTAGACTGGTTTCCTGCTGGTGGTGTAACACAGCTCATCAACATCACCTCCCTTCGTGCGCTGCCACCTCTTCTGCCTTGGCACCTAGCAGCTATGTGTCCCTTCTGCCCACAAGTCCAGCACACCATGTTCCTCCTCGGACTACGGTGTTTCGGACTACTAGGACTTGTTCTTCGAGGGCTACTTGGGGGCGTCTTCTTAGCACTTCGTGGGACGGGTCTTTCTTCTTCGTCGTGAGGTCTGTCAAACCGGCGCTGGTAATTCCTCGGGACGTACTTAGCAGACGGCCTATGAGTCAGGATATACTCTTCAGCCATGGTGGCTGCTGCACTCAAGGTCTCTACCTGCTGTTCCTCTAAGTACGTCTTCAGGTCTACAGACAAACAATCCTTGAAGTCCTCGAGCAGAATCAGCTGCTCGAGGTCTTCCTTGGTCTCCACCTTCCGAGAGGCACACCATTCTTGGAAAAGTCGCTCCTTGATGGTGGCGAATTCGGTGAAAGTGTGCTCTGAGGTCTTCTTCAGGTTTCTGAACTTTTGCCTATATGCCTCAGGTACCAATTGGTACGCCATGAGCACCACTTTCTTCACCATATCGTAATCGCCGGAGTCGTCAAGGGATAACGTAGAGTAGGCGATTTGGGCCTTCCCAGTCAAAACTGACTGTATCATGATGGCCCAATTCTCCCTTGGCCACTCCAAAGAGGCAGCGACTTTCTCGAAGGCTGCGAAGAACTTCGAAACCTCTCTCTCGTTGAATTTGGGGACCATTTTGATATTCCTTACCGGATCGAAACCGCTTACTCCAGTTTGTCTCTGTCCAGCGCCTAGTCGTAATACTTCTAGTTCATGTTGTCTCTGTCTTTCTTTTTCTTCTCTTTCTCGTTCTTCTCTCTCTCGTCTCTCTTCTCTTTCTCGTTCTCTTTCTCGTTCTTCTCTTTCTCTTTCTCGTTCTCTTTCTCGTTCTTCTCGTTCTCTTTCTCGTTCTTCTCGTTCTCTTTCTCGTTCTTCTCTTCTTTCTTCTCTTTCTCTCTCTTCTCTCTCTCGTTTCTCTTCTCTTTCTAATTCTAAACGCCTCATCGCCAATTCCTTTTCTTTCATCTCCATTTCTTTATTTTTCATCTCCACTTCTTTATCTTTTAATTCTCGTTCTAATTCTAACTTCTTCCACTCTATCTCGCGATTGATCTCTAGGGCACGCATTTTGACTGTTAGGAAGCTGATATTAAGCTCACCTGCATCACTGTCAATGTCACTGCCCTTATCTTCCTTTTCTGTGGAAGCTATTTCCTCACCTTCCCTTGTACTAGGAGTCTCGCCTTCCTGTTTCTCTTCTGCCTTCAGGTGCCGGTGAACCTTGGACAAGATCTCCACACGGGAATCACTGGCACGGATCTTGATCTCCAGGTAGGCGCTCACTAGTACAAGTTCCGGTTTGCTCAGATACTTTAATCTGGCAAGACAGTCCACTCTGTTCAGAAAAGCCTGAACATCGTCCAGATCATCGATGGTAGCTTTGTCTGCCATTGTCACAGATGGAACACTTTGCACTTAACACACCGCTTACACGTTAGCACTTAACGCACTGAGCACTGTTCTACGTCAATATGGCCCTTTATCGCACCAAACACTGCACTTGCCAATATTGCACGTAATCACTTCGGGCACCGCACTACCCAATATTACACTGAGTCCAAGCGAACACTTCGCTCTACAATATTGCACTGAATCACTAAGCACCGCACTAGTCAATATTGCACTTAACCGCTTAATCACAGCGAGCACCGCACTGCACAATATCGCACTTAGTCACTCTTGAGCACCGCACAGGACGTATAACGTCACAATCGTCACACACAGGGGGAAGTATATACAGGGATTACGCCACTTCACCACCCCTGTCAAACATACTTAACAAGGGGACGGATCCCGCTGGGGATGCCAATTATGTTACGGCCCTCTCGGGACGCAACGGGGTTCTTACTCTGATGTAGTTAGAGGAAGATATATATCCGGCCCCAAGCCAGTAGAGGCTATCAAGGGATGCGATCCGTGACGCAAGTAACTTAAAGGGAGTAGGGAAAGAAAGGTAAGAACTTAATATAATATAATATAACCTTCACCATTTAAATATATAAAAGTAAAACGTACACAAGGGGGAAGGGTATTAACACTTTACAAAGGGGATCAACACTGTAGTCTTCTGCTGGAGACTATGGATCCTCGAAGCTAGGTGCTGAGTCCGCGGTGCTTTCTTCGTGGCCTCAAGACGTGTCCTCGGAGAACGCCGAGCCTACCCTGGCCACAGGTCAGCCACAACACAGGTCCACTGGGGGCACCGTCGTGGAGGCCGTCAACCACACGTCCAGCAGGTCTGCTGGCAGGTACTGAGCCACCAAGGCTGGTACGGCCACTCCACGAGCGATAAAAGGGGTACGCCCTAGACAGGAGTCTCGTGTGATATCACCAATCACCCTCCTGTCCTCAATACCCCAGTGGATTATCGTCTCCAACCGTCGGTCCCGGGTAAATCCTTCCACTGCCACTCCACTGGCAGGCTTAACACACCACAGTGTTCTTCCGGGGGGACGACGTCACGACAGCTGCAGCAAACTTCACTGTATGGAGACTGGCTGCCTCGGGTAGACTGACTACACCTTCAACCCAGTGGTCCCAGGTTGGCTCTGTAAGCAGGATCGTCATTAATAACCGGGACACTAATACACCACACTCACATGCTCAGATACAAACGCCCGACATATCCACTCCCTAGATGGCGCTGTCGTCGGAGCACCACCTCACCAGAGGTCAGGAGCGGCGGTGTTGAGCGCTGAACCAGACTGGAAACTGGTCCTCGAGGCCAGTACACGCTGTCCTCACTAGGTGTCGTCGTCCGTTTGGCGGGGGTTTCGGGAGCTGACCCACAGATGGCGTGTGGGTCGGACGTTGGATCCGGGTTCGTAACAACACCTGTTGATTGACAGTTGAGAGGCGGGACCAAAGAGCCAGAGCTCAACCCCCGCAAGCACAACTAGGTGAGTACACACACACACACACACACACACGCACACACACACACACACACACACACACACACACACACACACACACACACACACACACACACATTCACACACACACACACACACACACACACACACACACACACACACACACACACACACACACACACACACACACAGAAATCGACCGGGTAAACAAGGATAAACTATTCAACACGGTTGGGACGCGAACAAGGGGACACAGGTGGAAACTGAGTACCCACATGAACCACAGAGACGTTAGAAGGAACTTTTTCAGTGTCAGAGTAGTTAACAGATGGAATGCATTAGGCAGTGATGTGGTGGAGGATGATTCGTACACAGTTTCAAATGTAGATATGATAGAGCCCAGTAGGCTCAGGAATCTGTACACCAGTTGATTGACAGTTGTGAGGCGGGACCAAAGAGCCAAAGCTCAACCCCCGCAAGCACAAATAGGTGAGTACAAATAGGTAAGTACACACACACTGTGCGTGTGTGTGTGTGTGTACCAACCTATTTGTATTATTCTATTTGTGCCTGTAGGATCGAGCATTGATTTTTGGATCCCGCCTTTCTAGCCACCAGTTATCAGGGGAATTTGTGTCATAGACTGCGCGCTTCACCTGAGTGACAGGTGCACCTCTGGCTGAAAGCTGTACACTTGTGCTCAGGTCAGGGCGGGGTATATGGCGTAGGGTGCGGGGCAGGGACCCCGCGTGCGTCCTATGTTGTTAAGCATGTGTAATGATGGTGTTGAGTGTTTTAAAGTATGTACAGGTGGAGTAACAGGTGTTGATAGGTACACAGGTGTGCACAGGCTTTACGTCGAGAGGGGTGTGTTGTGTGGGAGGAGGGTGAGAACTTGTGTTCTAAGTTGAAAGTGTGAGTGATGATGACGTTAAGTTGTACAGACGGTGACAGTTGAAAGTGTGTGGGAGGAGACGTGTGTGCGCAAGTGTTACGGCGTGGGAGGTCCCCCCCCCCAACAGCACGCGTGTCATGTCGAGAAGGTCCCCCACCCCCACCCCGGGCACGTGGTACTGTGAGAGGGGTCCTGAGCGCAGGGGCTGTGTCGCAGAGGTGGTCCAGAGGGGGAGATCTGGGTTGAAAGCGAAGGTGTGAAATAGTCTAACAGGTACTCACTTAATTGTACTCACCTAATTGTGCTTGCGGGGGTTGAGCTTTGGCTCTTTGGTCCCGCCTCTCAACTGTCAATCAATTGGTGTACAGATTCCTGAGCCTACTGGGCTCTATCATATCTGCATTTGAAACTGTGTATGGAGTCAGCCTCCACCACATCACTTCCTACTGCATTCCATTTGTTAACTACTCTGACACTGAAAAAATTCTTTCTAACGTCTCTGTGGCTCATTTGGGTACTAAGTTTCCACCTGTGTTCCCTTGTTCGTGTCCCACCCGTGCTGAAGAGTTTGTCTTTGTCCACCCTGTCAACTCCCCTGAGAATTTTGTAGGTGGTTATCACGTCTCCCTTTAGTCTTCTGTTTTCCAGGGATGTGAGGTTCAGCTCCTTTAGCCTTTCCTCGTAGCTCAATCCTCTCAGTTCCGGGACGAGCCTGGTGGCATACCGCTGAATCTTCTCTAACTTTGTCTTGTGTTTAACTAGGTATGGACTCCAGGCTGGAGCTGCATACTCCAGGATTGGTCTTACATAAGTGGTATACAGGGTTCTGAAAGATTACTTACACAAGTTTCTAAAGGCAGTTCTTATGTTGGCCAGTCTAGCATATGCCGCTGATGATATTCTTTTGATGTGGGCCTCTGGGAACAGGTTCGGTGTGATATCAACCCCCAGGTCTTTCTCTCTATTTGACTCTTGCAGGATTTCACCTCCCAGATGATACCTTGTGTTCAGCCTCCTGCTCCCTTTGCCTAATTTCATCACCTTACACTTTCCCGAGTTGAACTTTAGCAGCCATTTTCTAGACCATTCCTCCAGTTTATCCAGGTCATCCTGTAGCCTCTGTCTATCTTCATCCGTCTTGATTCTTCTCATAATTTTTGCATCATCAGCAAACATTGAGAGGAATGAGTCTATACCCTCCGGAAGATCGTTCACATATATTAGAAACAGGATGGGTCCAAGTACTGAGCCCTGTGGGACTCCGCTGGTGACATCTCACCACTCTGATGTCTCCCCCCTCACCGTTACTCGCTGTTCCCTGTTGCTTAAGTACTCCCTTATCCACTGGAGCACCTTCCCTTTTACTCCTGCCTGTTGCTCCAACTTTTTTAACAGCCTTTTATGGGGTACTGTGTCAAAGGCTTTTTGGCAATCCAGGAAAATGCAGTCGGCCCACCCTTCTCTTTCCTGCCTAATTTTTGTTGCCTGGTCATAAAATTCTATAAAACCTGCGAGGCACGATTTACCATCCCTGAACCCATGTTGGTGGTGCGTTACAAAGTTATTTCCCTCCAGATTCTCTACGAGCCTTTTCCTCGCGATCTTCTCCATCACCTTGCATGGTATACAAGTTAAGGAAACTGGCCTGTAATTCAGTGCCTCTTGCCTGTCACCCTTTTTGTATATTGGGACCACGTTAGCTGTCTTCCAACTTTCTGGTAAGTCTCCTGATTCCAGTGACCTGTTATACACCATAGAGAGTGGCACACTTAGTGCTTCTGCACCTTCCTTTAGTATCCATGGTGAGATTCTTTCAGGCCCAACAGCCTTTGTCACATCCAGCTCCAGCAGACACCCTTTGACCTCATCACTGGTGAGGTCAAATTCCTCCAAGGTTGCTTGGTTTGCCGCCTCCTCATTTAGTGCAGGGGCTTCTCCTTGTTCTATTGTGAAGACCTCCTGGAATCTCTTGCTGAGTTCTTCACACACCTCCTTGTCATTCTCTGTGTATCTATTCTCCGCTTTTCGCAGCTTCATCACTTGTTCCTGCACTGCTGTTTTCCTCCTGATGTGGCTGTGGACACACATGGTAATGGGGGGGAAGAACGTTCCCCCGTACCGTGCGAGTTGAGTCGCCAGGGGGTGGCGTAATGATGTTATAGATGCAAATGAGGGAATAATTGTAGGACACTAGGCTACGGAGACATCTTTTTATTTTTTGTACAAACTCAACAAAATATATATTGGTTAAACAAAATACAAATAACAGATGTCAGAAGGTTCGTTCAGCAACAACATTATGCGTCAGGTAGGCTGTTCCATGATCTTTGCGAGAGTTCGAAATAGACTGTTCAAGTATCCAAATTATTTTTTTATTATTATTTAATTTTTTTTTAATATTCTGGAGTATGCATGGAGGATTGTAAGATGTGTACATACATACATACATACATACATACATACTGTTACGGTGCCCTCTCCTATTTCTTCCGTTTGCCGGCTTAAAGAGTCATATCAGCTCTCCCTACTGATTCTCTGAGGTTCAGGGAGTCTATTGACATATGTGGCGACCAGACCGGCTGCCAGTTAAGGGAAGGAAGTTATATTATAAGTTGTAAATAAAGGAAAATTGGCGCCCTGTTATAAAATGAAACAGTATCCCCTACGGCAGATATGACCTTTTGGAAGGGAGACAAGCCGATCGCGGATTGGCCGACGTAGGTCGCGGGCGACAAATCAGGGCCCGCCATGACGTCACCGAGTGCCCCGGGCGGCGCCAACGTCAGAGTTGTACTGACCGTGGAAGCGACAGGACGCGCCTCGGTCTGCTCTCAGGGATTGGAGGCTCTGCAAGCCTTGTTCAGTGGATTGAGCTGGCTGTCGCAGCCATCATAGTTATTGGAGACCCTGCGCTTCTGGGAAGCCAAAGAGGAACCAAGTTCAGTGAGCAGAGAAGTGCCAAACTTGGAAAATAGTCGGCGACGACGCTGGGCGGCGCCGCTGGCTGGACGTTGAGGTCTGGAAGGTGGGCGAGCAAGCCTAGCTGTGACTGGGGTCACATCCACTGAGAATCTTGGAAGGACGACACCGTGCCTAGGACAAGGAGCGACGCCCTGTGGGAGAGGCGAGTGTGGGGAAAAATAGTGATTAGCTCAGCGCCCATCGATGAACCAGGATTGGGGCAGCTGAATCTCAGGGATTGGAACGGCGACGACGCGAAGGCTTCACGACACCTGAGGGCCTGTAGAACGTCCTGGATCGTCGAGGATCGACCCAAGGAAGCGTGGGAACCTCACACCATCGAGGGACAGGCGTCGTGAGCCA
Source organism: Procambarus clarkii (assembly GCF_040958095.1). Lineage (NCBI taxonomy): Eukaryota > Metazoa > Arthropoda > Malacostraca > Decapoda > Cambaridae > Procambarus > Procambarus clarkii. Next base: position 7,269,237 of record NC_091183.1, on the reverse strand, counting down.
GGAGTGTAAGGTAGATCATTTTTCCCTCCCATTACCCCTTGTATGAGTAGGCTAGTTAGGCCACAATATTTACTCGTGTATGTGGCAGCAAGACTTTATTACTTTAATAGTAGAGTAGGCTGCAAGGCAGCTTGTGTCCAGGACTGTCAGAGAGGACAGTGTGTATGGATGGCAGGACAGTGAAGAAGAGGTGCCGACGTGGTGAAGAGGCCCTCCTGTGAGAGTGTGAGACTCCTGTCTTCCTGCCCAGTTGAAGGAGAGTTGGAGGTCGTGGAAGAAGAGGCTGACGATCTCCAGACTCATTATCCATATTCCATATTCATGTATTACTTGTGATTGTGTGTGTGTGTTCATGTAATTTGCGTCAGTAAATCCACACATTTTATTACTGTGTTTGAGTGTGCCTCCATTTGTGATATTTCTCTATGAGCATACATTTCTGGCTACAAACGATATATGATACACCCACTGAACTGCATTGCTGGGGTGCAGATATAATAACCCAGCTGGCGACCTTGCTAAGAGGAAGATAGAGAAGACAGGCGGGAAAGGAGTTCCTGCAACCTTTTTTTGTCTGGCAGGCAAGACTCAGGGAGGTTATGGTTATAGGTAAGCCTGAGTCTTCCTTCACTCCCCCACGGGTCTAGGCCGGAACTGTTAACAGCAGTTTCCCCGTGGTTGACTGAAGGGCTTCCAGGGTGAATCAGTGGCACCCCTTTGTGGTGGAAGCAAAGACCTGCGGAGGTGGGCATTGTTGGTCCTATCTTGTGTGACCAAGGAGACTCCGGTGAATCCAGGGAGTCGGAGGGGCTGAGTATTTGGGCCCTTTGAGCCCCTAGCAGCCGAGTGTTAGCAGAGCCCCGGACCGCCCACCCCCACGTGACAAGAGAACTGGCGACCTTGCCAGGATTCGAACCCCAGTAGCCAAGAACTGGGAACTTCGCCAGGAAGCGTGGATCAAGCTACAGTGTGGACCAAATTGCAAGACAAGTGTTGCCAGGGTACTAATACAGTGTGGCCAGTGAATTCGGTGGTACTGTTACTCAACCAGCTAAGGGACTGAAACGGTGAAATTAGTGCCTACTAACTTGTCTGTGCTCTCGTGTATGCTCAATGATATAGAGATGGAGGAAGACAAAGTAAAGAAATTTATTGACACAAGGGACGAGAGAATTTTGGAAGAGTGCACCAAGGCCCAGCTCCAACAAGTGGCAAACCACTTTGGGATCAGGTTGAGGACGACTAAGGTAGCGGAGCGAAGGATAGAGATCATGGCACAGCTCACAGCTCGAGAGGAAGCGACGGGAGAGGAGCCATCTCAAGAGGAGCCGTCCCGAGGAGAGCCGTCGCAAGGTGAACCGTCCCGACTAGGGCCACCCCAAGCGCCTACCAGTGTGGAGAGAATTCACAGTGAACATGGGAGCAGTGGAAGGTCCAGCTGTAGTAAGAGGAGCCTGCAACTGGAAATAATGAAGATGCAACTGGAAGCCCAGCTGCGACGAGAGGAAAGAGAAGCGCAAATGCAGCGAGAGGAACGTGCAGCTGAGCTGCAGCGAGAGGAACGTACAGCTGAGCTGCAGCGAGGTGAGCGAGAAGCACGGCTGCAGCTGCAGCGAGAGGAGCGAGAAGCTCGGCTGCAGCGAGAAGAAGGAGAGAGACAACTGCGACTGGAGGAGATAAAGGCAAAGAAAGAAGTCGAATTGCGTCGCGTTGAACGTGGTCTGCCCTCACTACCTGCACGGCGGGATGACCTCAAGGTAAGGGAACGTGACTTACCTACGTTCGAACCACAAGAAGCTGAGGCGTTCTTCGAACACTTTGAACGGATAGCGACTCTGAAGGAGTGGCCGGAAGATGATTGGGCTGCTCTGGTCCAGGGCAGGTTGACTGGTGAGGCCCGGGAAGCCTATAACATGCTGGACCTAGAGGAGTGTACTAGTTACGATGCGATTAAGAATGCGGTTCTCCACTCATTCCGGCTGACTCCGGAGATGTACCGGAAGCGGTTCAGAGAGTGTACAAGAGCGTCGGGAAAGACTTACGCCGAGACCGCCAGGGATATGGAACGGAAATTCCTACGATGGTTGAAGGCGGAGGAAGCGGAGTCGGTGGATGATATCAAACGACTGATAGTGATGGAGAAGTTTATGTCAGTGCTCCATCCTGAGTTGCGAGTGAGGGTGAGAGAAGCAGGTATTAAGGACCTGAAGGCTGCAGCGGACCGAGCCGACATGCTGGAGGAGGCACTACATATCAGGAGGGAGGGGCCGCCCAGACACTCGCCTTACCCCAGGTCGGGAGGGAACTTTAGGAGTTCAGGAGGAGCGAGGACGGGTGGGGACTCTCCCAAGAGTAGTGTGCCCGATGAAGTAACGTGGTTCAAGAGCTCAAGAGACGCGGGGAGGAAGCCCCAAGCTGTGAGCAATGGACCTAACTCGGAAGCGAGTGCTGCAGTCCCGGACACGACGACAGGGAGTCCAAGGAGGACCCAGGGGACGTCTGCAAGTGGTACCGCCAGAGTGACTGGCGAGTGGCCGCCCAGGAGAGGCAGCCGATGCTACAACTGTGGCGTGAGAGGACATTATGCCCGCGAGTGTGAGGAGCACCAAAGGAATGTAGGATTAATGTTGGAAGAGGAGAGAGTGTTTGTTCACACCCCATATTATAGTGGACCCAACGTGAATGGTTGGGAAATGAAGTTGGGTGAACATCCCTTCGTTTTCGGGGCCAACGTGAAGTTTGGAAAGTCAGACCCAGTGGAGGTTGCCGTGCTTCGAGATACGGGTGCTGACATAAGTATGGTGACCAGGAGTATTCTCCCCAAGGAATTTAATGATTCACCTGTGGGAGTGGTGAGGATACGCAGTGTGGGGGAGGAATACAGGTTGCCACTTCACGAAGTACAGCTGATTGCCGACTGCGGAGTCGAGAAAGCTATAGTAGCTGTAGCCCCTAAGTTACCCCTAGAGCATGTACAGATGGTGCTGGGTAATGACCTCGGAGGAGGCAGGATACAACCCGATTGGGCCAGGAGTGCCTATGTTGCAAGCAGCGGTACAACCCTGCCAGGTGAGGTATCGGTCGTTCCAGATGGTCGTGAGGAAGCCGACTTCGCCAGGGAAAACGTCGCCAGAGACGACGACAACGAGGGCGAGAGTGCAGAGAGGTCGTCGGAGGTTGTGGAAAACCCCGACGGGGACCTCCGACTAAGCCTGATGATGCGTGTGGAGGAGTGGCGAGGAGCAGCTGTACAAACGCCTGGGGCGGTGAAGAGGCTGCAGACCGCACTCCCTCCATACAGAAACGTGAATAAAGTAAGCTCAGTGGATGAGCGAACGGCAGTGAGGGGCAGAGTGGAGGAGCCACGACGCAAGGCACCCTATGCCGGCCAGATGAATAGTGGTAGGTGCAAGACGAACCACCGTAGTGAGGTGAGCCACAGGGAGGTGGAAGAGCCCAACCACGAACCGAAGAAGACGTCTGCAGGGAAGAAAATCTCATGGAGGAGTGAAGATGTTCGTCGGGAACGAAGGAGCGAGTGGTATAGGAAAGGCAATACGAAGAAAGCAGGGAATAGGTACACCCAGGGTAGGCGCCAGCCTAACCAGAGAGGCATTGGGCCATCGCAAAAGCCTAGTGTGGCAGAGAGGAAGCTGCTGGATGGAGTACAGGTTACGAGTGCCACTGTGAGGAGACAACGCACCTATGGGAGAAGAGGAACCGAGAAGAGAGAAGATTGGCGAAGAGGAGATCATGAGAGGAAACATGGAGTACCTGTAGGACGCAGTGGAAATGCAAGACTATCTCGGAGTGCACGGCGCGGTGGAGGCGCTGCGTGCACTGAATCTTACAGTGGTAACGAGCCGTGGGAGTACACCCGTAGCCACGGAGAGGGGATTTCTTGTAGGTGTTCAGGGAACACCCATCACACCCGGTCCTATGCGAGGTGGAGATATAATGAGACACGTGACTGGCAAGGTGGAACGAGCCACATCGCCAACTGGAGGAGTGACACTTCAGGAACGGAGGGAGCAAGAGTATAGATGGCCCTCTTGAGTGCTGCTCTTCCGATATGACTCTTATTTTAAGGGGAGGGGTATGTTACGGTGCCCTCTCCTATTTCTTCCGTTTGCCGGCTTAAAGAGTCATATCAGCTCTCCCTACTGATTCTCTGAGGTTCAGGGAGTCTATTGACATATGTGGCGACCAGACCGGCTGCCAGTTAAGGGAAGGAAGTTATATTATAAGTTGTAAATAAAGGAAAATTGGCGCCCTGTTATAAAATGAAACAGTATCCCCTACGGCAGATATGACCTTTTGGAAGGGAGACAAGCCGATCGCGGATTGGCCGACGTAGGTCGCGGGCGACAAATCAGGGCCCGCCATGACGTCACCGAGTGCCCCGGGCGGCGCCAACGTCAGAGTTGTACTGACCGTGGAAGCGACAGGACGCGCCTCGGTCTGCTCTCAGGGATTGGAGGCTCTGCAAGCCTTGTTCAGTGGATTGAGCTGGCTGTCGCAGCCATCATAGTTATTGGAGACCCTGCGCTTCTGGGAAGCCAAAGAGGAACCAAGTTCAGTGAGCAGAGAAGTGCCAAACTTGGAAAATAGTCGGCGACGACGCTGGGCGGCGCCGCTGGCTGGACGTTGAGGTCTGGAAGGTGGGCGAGCAAGCCTAGCTGTGACTGGGGTCACATCCACTGAGAATCTTGGAAGGACGACACCGTGCCTAGGACAAGGAGCGACGCCCTGTGGGAGAGGCGAGTGTGGGGAAAAATAGTGATTAGCTCAGCGCCCATCGATGAACCAGGATTGGGGCAGCTGAATCTCAGGGATTGGAACGGCGACGACGCGAAGGCTTCACGACACCTGAGGGCCTGTAGAACGTCCTGGATCGTCGAGGATCGACCCAAGGAAGCGTGGGAACCTCACACCATCGAGGGACAGGCGTCGTGAGCCAGGAGTGTAAGGTAGATCATTTTTCCCTCCCATTACCCCTTGTATGAGTAGGCTAGTTAGGCCACAATATTTACTCGTGTATGTGGCAGCAAGACTTTATTACTTTAATAGTAGAGTAGGCTGCAAGGCAGCTTGTGTCCAGGACTGTCAGAGAGGACAGTGTGTATGGATGGCAGGACAGTGAAGAAGAGGTGCCGACGTGGTGAAGAGGCCCTCCTGTGAGAGTGTGAGACTCCTGTCTTCCTGCCCAGTTGAAGGAGAGTTGGAGGTCGTGGAAGAAGAGGCTGACGATCTCCAGACTCATTATCCATATTCCATATTCATGTATTACTTGTGATTGTGTGTGTGTGTTCATGTAATTTGCGTCAGTAAATCCACACATTTTATTACTGTGTTTGAGTGTGCCTCCATTTGTGATATTTCTCTATGAGCATACATTTCTGGCTACAAACGATATATGATACACCCACTGAACTGCATTGCTGGGGTGCAGATATAATAACCCAGCTGGCGACCTTGCTAAGAGGAAGATAGAGAAGACAGGCGGGAAAGGAGTTCCTGCAACCTTTTTTTGTCTGGCAGGCAAGACTCAGGGAGGTTATGGTTATAGGTAAGCCTGAGTCTTCCTTCACTCCCCCACGGGTCTAGGCCGGAACTGTTAACAGCAGTTTCCCCGTGGTTGACTGAAGGGCTTCCAGGGTGAATCAGTGGCACCCCTTTGTGGTGGAAGCAAAGACCTGCGGAGGTGGGCATTGTTGGTCCTATCTTGTGTGACCAAGGAGACTCCGGTGAATCCAGGGAGTCGGAGGGGCTGAGTATTTGGGCCCTTTGAGCCCCTAGCAGCCGAGTGTTAGCAGAGCCCCGGACCGCCCACCCCCACGTGACAATACATACATACATACATACATACATACATACATACATACATACATACATACATACATACATACATACATACATACATACATACATACGTACAAGCATACATACATACATACATACATACATACATACATACATACATACATACATACATACATACATACATACATACATACATACATACATACTGTTCAGCTTTGAGGGGGTTGGGGTCTCTGGGACTTAAAACTCCAAAAGAGAGCTTTGGTTGTTGCACCAGACTGTTGCTTGCGTACAGGCGGACAACGTCCTCCAACCACTCTCTGTCGGAACAAACAGCCGACCTCGGCAGCCACACTCCCACTACCGTCGGTCGACCAGCAATGGAGACTGGAGTGCTTGAAATTTACCTAGATCACCCTATACGCCTCTTGATTTTGGAGAGGGGTTCAGCATTACATAATTAAGGGCTGCGGCACCAACACTGGCCTCGTTGTCTTGTGTACACACCCTACTGAAGCCGCCATGACTCCCCACTCTCTCCTTGTTTGTAATGATTTCCTAAACCCCCCTTTCGTGAATTAGAATCTTCTGCCACCCTGTCCGCAGCCGTGACACCCTCTGTCTCTGTCTCCCCCCCCCCCTCCGCTTTCTGGGAAGCCTCACAGGACAAGAGCAAAAGCCAGCTAACATATACCTTTAATGTGCAAAGAAAACATTCTCAGTACATGACAAAAAAATAGAACATTATCATAAACACTCTAACCTGCTACAACCCAGTAGCACTCCAATATCACATCCTGGCTTCACCGCTTACCACTTACTATTCCATCACTACATGGGGCTAGAATCCTATCACAGCAATATTATATTCACCAGCCCTAAGAGTACGTGAAACTCAGCTTGGGGCTGAAACACCAGATACTTCTACATAAATATTCCCAACAAAAAGAAGAAATCAATCTCTCACCTTACACTGAATCTTACATGCCAATAAGCACTCAAATACTCCCTTTTTCCATTCGTGTGTGTCCACCCTGAACCTCTGTTCTGCTCCTAGAGGTTCACTACCAATATATATCTCTAGGTCCTCCAAAATATCAGGAAAGTCACTTCTGCATTTCTCCCAATCTGCTGCACAACGAAGTCCTAATCCTGCATCAGAGACGCCTCACTACTGATTCCACAGAGCCACGTGTAGCTTCTCCACACTGCCTGAAATTAACTACTCACTATGGAGTTCTGCTCTACCACAGAGTTCAGCATATGCTTCTTCTCCAGCCTAGCTTTCCCACCTTCATTACTCTATACATGTTGGGATGGAATTCTAAGAAACATTTGTTTGACCACTCTTGGTGTTTCTAAGTCCATTTAACTTTTGTACCCTTAGATTTTTACGCTTCTTTTGGCTTTGTTTCGTGTGCTAACACAGGTAATTACGAGCTCACTTGATCAGGAAGGTCACTCACAACAATTAGGATGAGTAGAGGTCCAAGGACCTACCATTTGGGAACCGCAATTAATCCTCCAAATAGAAACATCGTTTCTGAATTAGACATTGCTTACAGTCCTTCAGTTAATCGCTCTGAAAGTTCAGTGTCTTCCTATTTACCCCAGCTGCATTCTCCATTTTCTAGAGCCGCCGTTCATGAGTAACTGTTTAGATGCCATTTGACAATCTCGAAACATTCAATCTACCCACACTTCTTTTTCCTGTCTTTTTTTTTAAATGTTGTCACTGAACTCGATTAAGTTTGTCAGACGCAACTCTTCCTCTATTATGCTGCCCAATTGCTACCAATCTTATCATTTAGAGGATCTTATCAGGTACCAATATCTGTTACTTATCAATCTTATCAGTTACTATCAGAGTGATTCCTTCTCCAGCACTTTACACAGAATACGTCAGTGACACTTGTTTTTAATGTAGTGCCACATTTCTGTCCCCCTTTTTTATTATTGGAACTGCATTTGCCTTTATCAGGAATGCTGAGATATTTCCTGTCTCATGTGTTTTATTGGAAACCTTAGCTTGTGGGGACAAAGTACTTCTGCAGCCTTTCTCAGTAGCTCCAGGGATATTAGTATCTACCACTTTCGTGCAACTGGGACCAGTTATGTATCCGTAATTTTTCTTATGTTTGTTAGCCAGGGATGCATGTCGCGTCCGAAATTAAAATATTAGTTAAAATTTTAATTTTTATTCGATCAATCTGGGACTGGTTTTAAAAAGAGCGCCCTTAGATTGCGGACAATTTGATACCATAATGAATGACATTGCATGATAGTTGAGGTCAGAACATTGGAAAGATTACGAATGCTTTGGTGATAATGAGCATCAAAAATTTAAATATTTGTTAAAGTTCTAGTTATTGTTCGATTATTATGGAATTAGTTTTAAAATGCGCATCTTTAGACTGCAAACAATTTGATATCAAAATGAACGACGGAGATTGAAAATTGATGTCAGAACACTGGAAAGGTTTGAAATACTAGTGTGGTGATGAGCATCCAAAATTAAAATATTTGTTAAAATTCCATGTATTGTTTTATTATTATGGGACTAGTTTTCAAATGCGTGCCTTTTTATTGCAAGCAATATGATGCCAAAATGAACGACCTAACACGAAAATTGATGTTAACAAACTGAGAAGAGTATACACATTAGGTTGCGGGGTGAGCCTATTGGCGCTCGCTCACGGGTATCACTTGGCTGATATTTCAACCCGTCCTCTTAAAAATAACGTCACTTTTCGCTGGTATGCGCGCTATGGCCAAATTTGGATGTAATGTGAAATGAAATCGACTCACAAAAGTGACGTACTGTTCCGTTTTCTGTTTGAGTCGTCCGGCTTACTCGGCCAGCTTAGAAAAGGATTCTTTCCATTAACGTTTTTCATACCGTTTTGAAACTTTATAAGAATTTCCAGCCCACCTAACCTACAGAGGACCCTTAACTTACTGTTGTTGAAAAAAAATCCCAAATATATATTAATTTTTTTTTTCATTTTCAAATTACGTCCATATTCGGCCATAAGGGCAAACAGCCAAAAGTGACGTTCTTTTTAAGAGGACAGGTTGCTTTTGGACGTTATATGCATATACTTATGTAGGGGATTTTATTGCGAACACATTGATACCAAAAGTAATGACATAGCATTAGAATTAAGGTGGGAAAACTGAAACGAGTATACACATTTTAGTCTAGCTGCGCTGACGAGAAATACCCGGCGCACACCTATGTAGACAGGGGCGCGCATGCCAGGAACGCAAAACTGTTGTTGCATCTATCCATCAAGGTAGTTTTTAACGTGTATATTATATCATGCAGGGTTTCTTTTGACCTTCTATTTCTCTTCCCTGGTCTCCAAGTAAATTCTTTAGGTAGGACCACCTGAAATCTTTGTTGAGTTCCTCATATATATGCATGTTGTTTCCCCTGAGCACTCCCGTTAGTCTCTTTACCCTGACCCACTAGTCTCATACTTTTGTTTTCATCCTTTCTGGGCTATAAAACAGCTCAGATTTGTCCCATACTTTTGATCTAATGTTTTAAAGTAGCGTCTGAACTCCCCTTTTGACTTATTCATTTCTGGCACTCGTTATAATTAATTCTCTGCACTTTTTAGTTCTGTTTGATTTTCGCTTTTGCTTCCCTGCATTACCTATTGAGCCAGGTGTTTCTCGCCCACCTCCTACTTGAGTTGTCATAATTGTTCCAAGGGTTCATGGTCCCAAGGGTTGTCATAGCCAAGGGTTATAATGGAGAACGAGATCTCATGATCAACGCTCCCTTACGGCGTGAGTCTCAAATAGCTTCTGACAATCAGGTCCAACCGCTGGCCTGCACGGGTGGCTTAGTCTCCTAGTCTGGTGGAACTGCATTTACTGACAGAAGGGGCGAGGGCGTGCCTCTGGCGCTTTATAACCTGCTGTCCTGGGTAGATAGGACTCGACAGCCTGGGAAGGCAGCTCATCTAGAAGGAAAACCTTGGTTTGAAACCTCTGCTGATTTGCGGCCATACCCACTTTTGGAAAAGGCTTCAGGAGTCAAACCTCGATTAAAAATCCGGAGTTAGAGCCCCAAAGGCAGTGTGAGAGTTTTAGAATTAGTGGAATAAGTGAAATGGTTGAGGAATTGAGCTCGGAAAATTTCAAAAATTTTCTTTATTCTTTTAACCTTTATTCCTGTCGTGATATTCAAATAGGTCGCCTGAGGAAGGACTTGCTTAGCTAACACACCAGTGTAGTAAGCAGCTCATTCCTCACTCTGGGACCATTTATGAACAATTGTCTAGGTGCGAGCAAACGCCGAGACCCCCCAAAAATTTGAAATTCCCTCTACTAGGCCGTCGACCTTCGCAATTCGCCGAAGCAAATCTTACGAGTAGGTCCTGGGCTCAATAACAATAATTTATTGTTGTGTGGTGCCGTATATTTGGTCCAAAACTCATGAATCAGTCTCAATTTTAATAGTCGAGTGTGAAGAACACATGCATAACAATTATAATGAATGGGGTGTAACGAAAAGACAGTGTTCAACATAACAACTTAGTTTATTCAATAAAGTACTAACTACTACAACAAAAACAAAAGAAATATCAAGGACGTTACTCAAAATCCTTCCTGTGACACTATCAATGGCAGCTAGACACCAGCCCCTCGGACTGCATAATAAACTAACTCGAACATATGGCGTGACCACAGAGGAATCAATCAAGAAATAAGAACTAACAGATCTATAATCACAATTACAACAATGACACAGTAGTTCTGAAACACCGTCTCCAGTAACCTCCTAACTGTTCTACGCCTCTGTGCAGTTTACACCTGCAATATCGGTTGCAATGCAATCAAATCAGTAGCCTGTCAATGACATCAAAAATGGGTTCACTGGCAACTCCATCAACCCATCTAATTAATCTTTACGTTAACACTCCGTCCCACGGACGATCAACAATCAATAACAATTTGATTTACGTTAATAACAAAGTAACATTTACGTTAATTTACTAACTCTTACAACTGTCACTAGTAATGCGGAAATTACACAACACTCTACCCGTTAAGCATTCAGTGAGTAAATCCCATTAATCCCTGTACTTCCAGACAGCTGATTAATCTCTTTACTAGTTACGTTAATTTACGTTATCTGTTACTATCACTCAACGATGGTAAACTTTGATTTACAATGTCCAACGTGCTAAGAGAACGGTAATCACTTGAGATTACCTTTAGAGTAATTAATTACTATCCTCAAGATCAATAATTAATCAATTAAATACGCAACTTTTCACACTGGCTCAGCAATTTACATTTAGGTATGAATTCCGTCTGAGCCTTCCATACTCAGACCAATTCAGATGGCAAATAACGGTAATTAGGCACCACGTTTACGTTATTCTAAAATGACTTCCCCCTAGTCAATCAATTGCCGGTACTTTCGGACAGCTAAATAACGACGTTACGTTAATGGAACAATGGAGCCTTCGTGTGAGTCGATCAAACACGGATCGGAGTTAATTACTTAGACTTCCTGAAACACGTCAAATACCCAGCCCACTGACCGTTAATTACGACAGACAATACTCTAATTCTTGCCTGGCTGATGGCTAGACTACCCTCAGACTACCATAACTGCTTGCAGGAAAGTAAATTAACCCAAACGTATTCTACGTTACTCAAATTGTTAAGGAACAAATTCTCTTGAAGCAATGGGCGTTCCCTTGGTTACGTTATATTAAATGCCTCGCAATCACCTCACTGGTGATTCACTCGCTGACCACCAGGGGGTCAGGACGTGCTCACCTGACCTGCCAGTTATTGCCTGGTGTTGCATGGAGGCGGGTGTGGGTTGTGGTGCGGGGCGCCCGCTGGCCGGAGGACCCAGCTGGCGGTATGGTTGTTGGTGGTGTCTCCCGCGTTCGGCGGGTTGACACGGCGTGCCTCGATTTTTCTGGGGCTGTGGACTGGCCACTAGTGGAAATTGCAGTAATCAATTAGCTCAAGGTGGACGTTCAGGATTTGTTAGGGCTGGAAAAGCTCTCTCCTACTTGTGTGGCGGTGTCCTTCTGCTCGGGTCTGTTGTACCGGGAGTTTGTGGCGCACTGGGACGGCCGCACGGTTCCAATCTCTACCTCGGCTGTCTGTTGACGTTTCGGATCCCTGGGGGGCCGTGCAATATGTGAGCGTTCATGGTGTGTCGGTGACTTTCCCGCGGACGAGCTGAGGGCGGTGTTTGCCAGGTATGGTGTGGTAGTGTTTCACCGCTTCAGCACTTTGAGTGCAGGCCAGCTGCGCTGGCTACATACGGGCACTTGTACGCTTGTTATGCGGGATACATCGCCTGTTCATCCAGACTTTTGTATCGTGGGCTCTCGCTCCGGGTCTTTTATCAGGGCCAGACCCGGACCTGTTTCCGGTGTGGTGCTGAGGGCCATGTGGCGGCCGGTTGTGATGCTCCTCATGCTGAAGCTCCCTCTGTTTTCTTGGAGAGTGACTTCCCCTGGAAAAGTTGCGTGGTGACCACCGGCCAGGTCGGACGCTCCTGAGGTCTCTCCGCACTGGCTAGTGTTTACGTTGGGTGATTGCTTGTTTGCCCTGCTGGTGGTGGTTTGCCACTGACAGGGTGACGTTTGCCTTCGCCATGGGGTCATCTCGCCCTCCAGTGCAGAGGACATTGTCGGCTGGTCTAGCGTTTACGGTGCCGGTGGACCATCCATTGGTTGGTGTCGCCCTGGTGGACGTGCTTCATGTGCAGCTGTCGGACCTGGTGGGCGTCCAGCTGCTTCAGGGCAACCGTGCTGTGGTCAAGTTCCGCCTCCAGGCTGCCTTTCAGGTGTTTCTCGAGCGTTGTGAGGGGCGTGTTTACCCACTCCCTGATTCAGCTGGCTCAGTTAAGGTGGTGAATCTTAGTGTCACCTTGACGTCTGTGGCGGTGCATGGTGCCCGCTTCGAATTTCAGGACGACTTTTTAACCTCCTGTTTTGAGCGATTTGGGACCGTGTTAAGTGTTCGTTGGAACAAGGTCGTTGCCGGGCACTGTGTTGGTATGCTTGACGGCTCCCGCACCCTGACGATGTCGCTGAAGTGTAGTGTACCGTCGTCGATGTCCGTGTTGGGTTACACGCTCCGCTGCTTGTACCGGGGTCAACCGCGCACCTGTTATCGGTGTGGTCACGAGGGTCACCTGGCTGCGGCGTGCGACGTGGGTGCAACTGGTAGGGTGCATATTTTTCGTGCAGAGGATTTCCCGCCCTTGTTACGTTCGGACGGTTCTGAGGATGGAGTAGGTGCTGTGCCTGAGGCGCCTGATTGCCTGTCTGCTGCTCCGCCTGTTGGGGCGAGTTCTACGGCGACACGTCAGGTGACTGCTATGGCCCCTGGGGTTGTTGAGCCGGTGTGTGTGGGTGTCGGGCCGTCGTCTGAGCTGCGTGTAGTGAAGGATGTCTCGGTGGAGGTCCATGTCCCGCCCCCGCCTGTGGATGTGATACCGGCTCCCGGGGACGCGGGTTCTGCTGTTTTAGAGGGGGTGCTTCGGCAGGGGGAGGTGCCTGCCGTGTCTGTGTGTGTTGGTGAGTGTAGTTCTGCTCTTTCCGTCCCTTTGCAGAAGCGTGCGCGTCGGTGTTCTGAGGCTGTTTCCCTGGATGATGTGGACAGTGTGGGTGATGTGGCCTCTGTGGACTCTTCGGACGGTGCGGGTGTGGCCTGTGTGGATGTAAAGATGGTGGCCGTGCCTGCGGCGGGGCCTGCTGGGCGTGGTGTGGTGAGGCCTGTCTCGAAGCGTTCACGGCGGGCTCGGAGTGTGTCTCCCCTTCGTGGTGTGCCTTGGGAGGAGGTGGGGGAGTATGGTAATCTGGCGCCCCCCGCCGAGAATGGTGGTGCTGTGAGGGGCTCCGACGTTGCTACCTGTGCCTCTCCTCCTGCGTCTCCTGCTGTTGGATCTCCGCAGTGGGGGGTTGTCCCTGCTGATCGGGACCTCGTCGTGATGTTGCAGAAAGATGTGCGCCAGAGGGCCTCGGCTCCTGTGCCCGGTGGTGGGGTCGGTGCCGCGCCTGCGTCCCCTGCTGTATCCCCTCCTTCCTTGCTCCAGTCTGGGGATTGCCTAGTCCCGTCTGCTGGGGTCGTGCCCTGTGAGGGTCCGGAGTTGGGCCCTTATCGGGATGCCCGGGTGCTTCCGATCCCGTGGTGCTCGTCCACTGTCTGGGTGTCGCGGGTGAAGGAGTTTGTGTATAGGGTGCCGGATAGGATGTCTCAGCCGAGGGCGCCGCCTGGTGGCCGGCTGCCCGCTGACCTGCGGGTGATATAGGAAGCGTACTGCTTGCGCTTTCCGATACACAAGTTTCCGGAGAAGTATTAGTTCCCGTCTTGCGCACGCTGCTAAGCCGTGCATGGATCAGCTGCCACCGTGATCACGACGCCCCCCCCCCCCGGTGCGGGGAGTCTCCCTCTAACGTTCGCCTCTGTTTTCGTCGCCACTCCTCTCTCTACGGCCCATTACATCTACCGCTTTTGACTTTCTTCTCCTCCTAACCGTCAACGCGTCTCCTTACATCTGTCCTGGTGCAGTCATCGGGAGGGTTACCCCTTCATGCAAACTGCGCCTATTCTCAAGAAGAAGAAGACTTCCCCTGCTTGGATGAGCGTGGAGCTTCCTCGGCTCCTGCTCGCTCTGACCCGGTGCCTGGTGTGGTTCCTGCGGCGGTTTCGGCAGGTGCTCCCTCTGGCCTGCTTGGTCTGGCCCTGGCACGTCTGACCCATCGGTGTGCTCTGTGGGCCTGGGGGCTCCTGCTTCAGGTATTCTCCATTCGGTGGTTGTGGAGGTGCATTCGTGGCCGGTTGCTTCCGTGCGGTCCTTGGATGCTGCTGTTGGGGTGGTGCCTTCCTCCCCTGCCGCCAGTTGTTTGCTTCCCGAGGCTGCCGGGGTTGTGATGAGTGTGCCCTCTCCTCTGCCTTCCGCCTCTTCCCCGCCCTCTGTCTCTACCTTGACTCCCTCGTCGCTTTCGGTGATCTCCTCGCCCCCTGGTCCGTCTTCACCTGCGCCTGCCGTGTCGACTGTGATGGATGCCCCCTGTGTGCTGGAGTGTGCTCTCCCGCCTGCTGGGACTGCTCCTTCTCCGGCTTCAGTCTCCGGGCGTGGTGGTGGACTTTTGCTCCATGCTGTGGAGGCTTCTGTTCTGCGTGGGCGTGCTGCCTCGGCTTTGGGACGCCCGTGACGGGTTCTTCTGGGGTGCCCCTTGCTTGGGGTCATGGTTCCGACGATCAGCAGCCTCATGTTAAGCGCTGTCGCTCAGCTTGGGCTGCGTCGCCCCGACGGTCGTGGGTAGAGGACCGTGATACAATAGAGGATGAGGGTGTGGACGTCGTCGTGGTGACTTCTGTAGTGTCCTCCGTGTTGGAAGTTGTGCCCCCTGCCGGTGGCTTCCCTTCGTGGGCGGTTGCCCCTGGTGATCGGGACCTGGTGGTTGTGTTATCTAAGGATGGGCGTCTGGGGGCTTCAGCCCCTGTTCCGGTTGGCGGGGGCCCTGAGGCTCCGGCGGAGGGCTCCTCCGTGGGGCTCGGTGCGGTGCCCGGTGTCGATCGCTGTGCCCGCCCTGGGGTCCTGGCTGCTGTGCAGCCGGTGATTTGCAACGGGTTGGGGGTGTCCTGAGGTTGTCCCGATGGCACACTCTGTTGTATGTGCGTCCTTGAATGTTCGGGGTTTGACTGCTCTTATGTATTTCGTGTGCCATGTGCTTTTGCCTTGTGCTGTTTATGTGGTTGTGTGCGTCGTGTGTGTGCGTGTGTATTGATTTATTCTGTGTGCATTCTTGTTGCATCTTTCCATGTAATTGTTGTATGTCCATTTTTTATGTTTGTTTTGTAGTTTGCCTCTGTACCTGGCGTTTCTAGGTTCTGGTGATGTTTCGTGTTATTATGTGCCTGTATTTGTCTTTCTGTTTCTGTATTGTGTATTCTGCTATACCTTGTATAATTCTTTTATAAAAAAAAGTTTTGAACTTTCAGTGAATGCCGTACTGCATTGCAATGACTATTAGTTAATGTACTTTCTGTAAATACCGTGCTGATATTGCAACGACTTTTAGTTAACCCCTGTGTGGGTTGTTTACGTTGTTTTGTTTCCTCCTATTATGTTCTTTCTGGTGTGAGTGTTTGTTGTGTGTGTCTCTGTGTATTGCTGTTCGCCCCTGTTTATTTCTTGGAGTATGTATGTTACTGTGCCTGCGCCTTGAACGTATTTTTTTTTTATTACTTATGTATTTCGTATGCCTTGTGATTTTGCCTTGTGCTGTTTCTGTGGTTGTGTGCGTCGTTTGTGTGCGTGTGTGTTGGTTTATTCTGTGTACGTTATTTTTGTGTCTTTCCATGTCCATGTAATTGCTGTCTGTCCATTTTTCATGCTTGCTTTGTAGTTTGCCTCAGTACCTGGCGTTTCTAGATTCTGGTGTCGTACTGTATTATTCTGTACCTGTATTTGTCTTTCTGTTTATGTATTGTGTATTCTGCTATTTCTCGTATAATTCTTTCATACAAAAAAAAAAGTCCTACCAGATAAACAGGAGAATACAAAATCCAAGTACTCGTCTACAGCCGAGTTCAACCACGACAATGATAAATCAATCTAACAAATCACAGTGATTTACGTTACAATCCGGTTGCAATGACAATACTGCAGAAACCTAGTAAAATAACATACAGGACATGAACCCTCTAGAACACTGCCCCACAATGACTTTACGTTTGTGACTGCAATCACATACGGTGATTGCTCAACACTAGAAACAATCACCATCAATGACAACCCCATTTGCAATAACACATACGGCAAGTACTCTAATTTCCAAGTATTAGAATACTGCACAACACTTACTGTTGCAAATGACCCGAGAGCTCAAATTACCACTTAAAACATAGGTCCACATATTGCAATCACCACAGTAAATAACACAATAACACTGGGCTCCGTGACACTATGATCATGTATATATATATAATTACTGCTGACACATGTAGCCTACAGCTATCAAATGTTAATGGGAACAATAAGAAGATCTCGCACTCCTTAAATCACAAGGGTGAGTGATTTATCGATCCCGAAGGCCGATAAACACTTTCGAGAAGTACGTTACTCGACAGAGCGACGGCTGTCATACCAAGTATGTCGTACCAAGTAGCCAGAACGCACTTCTCAGCCTACTATGCAAGCCCCGATTTGCCTAATAAGCCAAGTTTTCCTAAATTAATATATTTTCTCAATGTTTTTTCTTATGAAATGATAAAGCTACCCATTTCATTATGTATGAGGTCAATTTTTATTTATTGGAGTTAAAATTAACGTAGATATATGACTGAACCTAACCAACCCTACCTAACCTAACCTAACCTATCTTTATAGGTTAGATTAGGTTAGGTAGCCGAAAAAGTTAGGTTAGGTTAGGTAATCAAAAAAACATTACTTCATGAAAACTTGGCTTATTAGGCAAATCAGGCCTTGCATATTAGGCTGAGAAGTGCGTTCTGGCTACTAGGTACGACATATATATATATATATAATATATATATATATATATATATATATATATATATATATATATATATATATATATATATAATATATATATGGTTTAAACATCGAGTTTTTATACCTACATTTGGGTGAGGTGACATGTTACAATAGTTTTGGATGAGGTGAAAATAAACTTTTAACACAAGACAAGACACGAAACAATGGGTATTAAAGGTAGGTAACTGCAGAAGGCCTATTTTTATTGGCCCATATTTCTTTATGCTTCTATATTGGAGCGGAGTCTTGAAGTGGGTAGAATGTACTTGTGCATTAATTGGCTGTTGATTGCTGGTGTTGACTTCTTGATGTGTAGTGCCTCGCAAATGTCAAGCCGCCTGCTATCGCTGTATCTATCGATGATTTCTGTGTATGTTCCTTAATGGAGCCCTGTTGCTTATGCATCGTTAAACGCCTGGAAAGAGATGTTGTTGTCTTGCCTATATACTGAGTTTTTTGAGGCTTACAGTCCCCAAGAGGGCATTTGAAGGCATAGACGACGTTGGTCTCTTTTAAAGCGTTCTGCTTTGTGTCTGGAGAGTTTCTCATGAGTAGGCTGGCCGTTTTTTTGGTTTTATAGTAAATCGTCAGTTGTATCCTCTGATTTTTGTCTGTGGGGATAACGTTCCTACTAACAATATCATTCAGGACCCTTTCCTCCGTTTTATGAGCTGTGGAAAAGAAGTTCCTGTAAAATAGTCTAATAGGGGGTATAGGTGTTGTGTTAGTTGTCTCTTCAGAGGTTGCATGGCGTTTCACTTTCCTTCTTATGATGTCTTCCATTGACATTGAAACCATTGGCTTCTCCAATGGTTTCATTGGAGAATACACTCTAGAGAGTATATATATATATATATAATATATATATATATATATATATAAATATATATATATATATATATATATATATATATATATATATATATATATATATATATATATATATATATATATATATATTACACACACATATATACACCTGCAAGATTACACATGGAATAACATCACTCTGTCCCATGGACGATCAAAAATGATTGAATTACCACAATTCCACCAGAATGGAATATAAAATATTACATGGACATCCTCTCAGTCCTTGGCTAATCTATGTATACCATGTTCCCGTGTGTACCCACACACACACACACACCGTACGTCTGTGTACACAAGACATAAGTCTCTGGACTGACAAGATGACAACAAGGGTAATTATCTCCTCATCCACATTTCACTTCACCTCTACAGGTGCTGTGTGACAATGCGACGGAACACCTGACCTTGAATTCAGGCTTAAGAGACTGACTAATCACCAGAAATATACACATAAATACTTACTCATTTATTCAGCCGGCCTCACACACAATTATCATACATCAGGCACCCTGCGGGGTGGTTGGCTCACGGTGGTGGAGATGGCTAGAGTGGTCCTCACATGGTATCTTATATACAGTTGGTGCGTCTTTCGAAACCCTCCCTCACAACACGGCTCGGTTCGCACCCTCGACCCACCGGTGAAGCAGAGCATTCGTACCCAGGTGACATGCACAACGAATAGCGTCCTACACAAACATGGGAAATCTGCCTTAAAACACTGACACGAATTTCCCCGTTCCCATCGACTGCTACAATGCACTAGCAGGAATTAGAATGCCTATAATCACTGGTATGGGAATCTACGGGTTTGTTACTGCTCGTATGTAAATTACCCACGTCCCACATTTTCTTTCACTCGTTCCCTATCTTTTTATCCCTCGACGAGGACTCCAGCTGGATTCTGACTGTGCAGCTGGTGGTCTTAGTGGAGGCGGCAGTGGAGAAGCTGAGGAGACAGTCACCACGACGTCGTCTTACCCAATTTGGCCGAATGGGCAAGAGAGGGACGTCAGGCTATGGTAGTGACTGTAACAGAATGAAGCTTGAGGGAGAAACACCGGCGATTCCCGCGTCCTCCTCGAAAGAGCCAATGAGAGGAAGGCACACAACGGCCTACCCCCTCTCAAACAATGAGCGGCGGTGTAGCATGGCTCTGGGGCAACTTCAAGATGGCTGACTTCCCCAGATGTTTCCTAAGATGGCGGCTGTTGCCATGGCGACGATGCTGTAGCTTGCAGGAGGCCCACGCTCGCCCCACGCTGTCCCAGGCGGCCTGACTGTTCCCATGCAAATCTTGAGTCCTCGCTCTAAGCAATACAATGAAATGATGCTATCGGCATATCTCTGTCCACAGGCGTGCTACCTCGACCAGGGTAACATTTCTGGAATGCTGATGACTGGGGCTCTCACATGAGCCCAAACACAAGACGATTCGGATACTGGTGATCAAACTCAAGTCCGCGCACTTAACAAGTGTACTGGCCTCCACAGGCAGAGGAGCACCATTGTTTAGTGAGCTGGTGAACCATTTCCTCACAGGCAGTTCATTGTTGACTTCAACCTCATTCTGGCAGTTCCTGGGACAGCGCTAGAACCAAGTGTATTGGCGTTTGCCTTTCCAATGGAACATTTCAGCAATGTGGAGAGGAGGGGGGAGGGGGGCCTGCTGCATGGGTAACAGATTCTCTTCCATATCGACCTACCAGGCTTTGCATCCTGGAGAGGACACACCTGCCTCGCCTCACAGCGTCGAGCCAACATGGGGAAGTAACAATTTACTAGTTTTAAATCTTCTGCTCGATTGGCGAAGAGCATGACATCCGATGGTGGGAGGAGTCACCACGCCCACTGGGCAGCTACCACCCACCTCAAGCTGGTCAAACCCCAGCTAATAACGTGTTGCCTCGCCCTGGTCAATTAACCTCACTGGGTGCGTGCGGCTTAGAGTTAAAACTGACAAGCGGACCGACAACTTTGCACCAAGCAATACTTAATCTACCAAGAAAATATTAACTAGCCTAATGTTGTTATCGAGGGAGGTTGGGAATTTACCCAAAAGAGAGCTGGTTATTGCACCAGACTGTTACATGCATACAGGCGAACAGAGACCCCAACCACTCCCTGATAGAAAAAAAGCCGACCAAGGCAGCCACACTCCCGCTACTGTCGGTCAACCATAAACGGACACTGGAATGCTTGCAATTAACTGGGAGATCACGCTGTAAGCGTTTTGATCTTGGATAGGGGTTCAGAATCACCTTTATTTAGGGATGCGACTCCAAAACTGGCCTCGTTGTCTTGAGTAAACACCCTACTAGAATCGCCATGACTCCCCACTCTCTCCTTGTTTGGGATGATCTAAATCCCCTTTCAACGTATTATTGTCCACTGTCACCTTGTCTGCAACCATGAGCCCCTCTATCTCTCACTTACCGGGATACCTCACCAGGACAAGAGCAAAGACCAGCTGTTATCAAACATTTAATACATAAAAACGTACACAAAAAAAGACATATAATATACTACTGCTATACAATACTTTAACCTGCTTCATGCTGGTAGCACTCCAATATCATATCCTGATTTCACCAACTACTATCAGGCTGCTGCTCGACTCTTTACGCACAATCTACGGCCCCTTCCCCCCTCATTGCTTAGGCCTGAAAAACATGGCACAACAATAATATATATTCAACCATAAAAGAATATGAATCTCTGCTTGAGGCTGAAATGCCTGGAACATCTACATAAGTATGCCCAACACTAAAAGAAATCAATCTCTCACTTTACACTGCATCTTAATGCCAATAAGCAATCAAGCACTCCCCTTATACATTAATATGCCCACATGATTCTATGTTCTCTTCCTTGAAGTCCACCACCAATGTAGGTCCACCCTACACTGCTTAAAGATCAACTCCACACCCTTGAGTTCTGCTCCACTTCAGAGTTCAGCATACACTTCTTCTCCTCCAGCCTCGAAGTTCTTCCATTAAATTCTTCCAGACAAACCAGCAATTCCATTACCATGCCAATAAAATGTTTTCCTAACAAAACATAACTAATAAGGATAGCCGGTAGCCAGGAAGAAAGACCAGAATCAGACTTCATTTGTGCTCAGTGTGGGATGGGCTGCCACTCTCGGATTGGCCTCATCAGTCACACCAGACGCTGCACCAGGATTGACAACCAGGGCGCAACTCCATAGTCTCCCGAGACTGAAGGATGCCTATCTGCTTCAGTTAGAGGAACTGTTCCACTGCATGTGCATGTTTGTGAACAATGAATTTATCTTTTCATGTGTTGCCTTACCTTCAAGCTCTCTCTCCCACTGTACTGCTCTCAGATAAAATAAACATCTTTAATTCAATTATTTTCTGAAGCATGATAATCCAGTAATCTCTAGCTCCTAAGGGGCACCTATACTCCCTCTTTTTTATATCTGCCTAATTTTAGGTAAACAAGTTGACTAATGTTTCTGGAAGTTCCTCTCCCTTTATTCATGTTGCGTCTATAATATGTTCCTTTATGAAAAGTTTATTTGCTATGTCTTACAGTTTTTCTTCCCATGTCCTGTCATCGCCGCCGGGATGCTCTTTTCAATTACACTCAGGCAAGTCTCGATGCATTTGTCGTATCTTTTCATAAGCGTTTTGTTCTTTGATTGAGGATTGTAGCTCACGGTTTTCAATATCTTCATTTCGCCAACTATTGCTCTTCTTAATTTGTACTCTTGCTAATTGACTTCCTCTAATACTTATGCTTCCTTAAAGGTGTTATATAGATGTAGAAGTAAGACTACACCACCTCCACCCCTGTTCACCCCTGTACCTATTTCTTGATATCCTGGTGGAAAGGTTGCATTATCTATAACACTTTTCATTTTCATTTCCGTTAATGCTATAGTTTTTGTTGTTCTTCTCCTGCCAACCTTTCTTGTAACTCTAATATGCTGCTACGTTTCCGAAAGGGTTAGTGGACCGTTTGGTCTATGACCAATTCTCTTGGGGTAGAGTGTCTCGTCTCCTGCTCCTGTGGATGGCGCCTTGATAACCTGGTTTGAATCCCAATTTTCTTGGATTAGATTCTCTGATGCCTGACGTTCCTGTTCTTGTGCACTGTTTTGGCCGCTATCTGCTCAACTTGAGTTATTTACTTACTTTTTATGTGATATGCTTCATTTCCTCACTATCCTCATGTGACACGTCTTGGAGAATGATTCTATATTTCATGATAAGATCATATGTCCCTCCTTCATTGTTGGTATATATCACACTTGAGTAACACTCTGGTAGATTGTTTTAATTAATTGATTCCGTCCATTTTGGACTTAGGAAGCCTACAGCAACGCTCAGTGTCCCTCGCTGCTAGAGTAGCCTGTCTGTTGTATTTCAGTGAGAAGAGTTGTGATCTCCTTGTTCTTGCCTCGTATCCTTCAGCACGAGTCTCTCTGCCTCTGGTAGGCTATTGATTATTACTGAGTTCTTCTCCAACTGCTGCCTCGAACATTTCACAACCTGTCGGGATCTTACGCTATCTATTACAGTGGTTTATTTAATTATATGATTTCTTTCTGATCTTTGAGTTTCATTGTTTTCTCTTCCCCAATTATCAGTCACATTCATATAATTTTTTTATTCCATCTGTCGTTGCCCGTCCTTCCTGTTCTTTTGTCTTTCCTTCCTCTTCCTCTGTATTTATTCTATCGTTATTCCCAAGTATATTTTATTCATCGTTCATATTTCCCACAAATGTGTTTTACTTCTTTTATGGCAGATACTCCAGAGTTCATCACTTCTGTTAAGGTTGCTTCTAGTTCCTGACTGACCACTCCAGTTTTCCCTTTCACCCTTTCGTGAATTTCCCGCAAATTTTTGCCTTCCTAGTTGAACACTGGTGAACCTCTTATGGAGGTTCCATTTCCTGACATTGTTCCATTGTTTCTTCTCTATCATTATTATCTCCTCTATCCTGGTTCTTCCTCTTGCTCGCTGTTCTATCATACTTTTGTCTGTAGCTCAACTGTTGCTTGTGTTAAGACGAGACACTCCCTCAAAACGTACTACAGGCAATGTTGCTTCTACTAATACATGACTATTACTATCATTCTAGTTTACTGATGGTAGATGTGGTGAGTCGCTCCTCTCCTGGATGCTCTGTCTGCCTTCTCTTCAGCTTCTATATCTTCCACAATGTCGGAACAGATACAAACCGAGTCATTCTGTGACAAAAATTGCGGATTAAATTTTGTCACAGAATGTTCGCACCTTTAACACATTCATCACGTGGCCTTTACTTTTTTCCATAAAGTTTTTACAGTAACTATTTTGTGATATGGTTGAACGACTGCGACAGTGCCAGGCTGACGGGTCACTTTGCGGACGAGTAGTGGTGAGGAGTGGCTCGCTACAGGCAAGGGGGAGTGCGTGTACGTGCGTTTGAGTGTGCGTGCGTGTGTGCCTGTGCATTGTGGGGAGTGGCTTGCTACAGGCAAGCGGGAGGGCGTGGGCGTGTGTACCCACCTATTTGTGTCTGCAGGATCGAGCGTTGACTCTTGGATCTCGCCTTTCGAGCCATCGGTTGTTTACAGCAATGACCCCGGTCCTATTTCCGTATCACATATAGTTTTAAAATTATGAATAGTTTGCTTCCACAACCTGCTCTTTAAGCGCATTCCATTTTTCCACTACTCTCACGCTAAAAGAAAACTTCCCAACATCTCTGTGACTCATCTGAGTTTCCACCCAGTTTCCCTCATTCTGTTACTATTCCCTGTGAACATTTCGTCTTTGTGCACTCTGTCAATCCCCTTGAGTATTTTATATGTTCCTATTATATTTCCCCTCTCCGTTCTTTTTGCTAGTGTTGTCAGATTCAGTTCCTTTAGGTGCTCTTCATACCCCAGCCCTCGTAACGCTGGAACGAGTCTAGTTGCAAACTTCAGAACTTTTTCCAGTTTCTTATGTGTTTCTTCAGGTGGGGACTCCATTATGGCGCGGCATACTCTAAGACTGGTCTCACGTAGGCAGTGTAAAGCGCCCTAAAAGCCTCCTCACTTAGGTTTCTGAAAGATATTCTAGCTTTTGACAGTGTAGAGTACGCTTCTGATGTTATCCTATTTATATGTGCCTCAGGAGTTAGATTAGGTGTTACGTCCACTCTCAGGTCTCTTTCTCGAATCGTTACAGGTAGGCAGTTTTCCCTTCATTGTCTACATTCCATTTGGTCTCCTGTCACCTAATCCCTTTCCATAACTTTACATTTGCTCGTGTTGAACTCCAGTTCAACACGAGAAAAGCCATTTCACTGACCATCTTTGCAACCTCTTCAAGTCCTCTTGGAGGACTTGACTACAATTTTCATCGGTCACAACTCTTCTCATTAATTTTACATCATTCGCAAACATCGACATATAGGACTTCACTTCTGTAAACCTATCATTGACGTATATTAGAAACTAGCTGTACCCGGCCACGCGTTGCTGTGGCTCAGCAACGCATGTGCGTTGCTGAGCCACAGTAACACTTTCCCCAGTCTCTCAGTCCTTCCCACCATTCTCTCTTTCCCCGTCCCCTCGTCCCTCCCACCATTCCCCCCTACCCCGTTTCTTTGTCCTCTCCACCATCCACCCGCCTCTCCGTGCCCTCGTCCTCCTAACCATTCCCCACACCACCGTCCCCTCGTCCCCCCCCCCCCACCATTTCCCACTCCCCTGTCCTTTCGTCATCCCTCCAATCCTCCTCCCCCGTCCCCTCGTCCCCCCCCCCACCATTTCCCACTCCCCTGTCCTTTCGTCATCCCTCCAATCCTCCTCCCCCGTCCCCTAGTCCTCCCCATAATTACCTCCTACCCTGCCTCGTCGTCCTCCCCACCATTCCCCACTCCCTTGTCCGATACATTCCCAAATGATCTGATGTTCCCATCACTGATATATAAGAAAAACAGCTAAAAAAATAAAAAAGTTAGAAGTAAAAAAAATAAACTATACTCAAGAAATGAATATTACGGTAAACAACACAGCTCAATTCGTAATGCAACGTCTCACAAAATAATTAAATCAAAATGAAAATAAATCGAAATCTATGAAAATTAAAATTGTCAATGCAATCGGAAAGGATAGAGTGAGTTGCTCTTACATGCAACAGATTGTGTTGTTTCTTAAAAAAAGAATATTTATAGCAGTCACAGGTGTGGCATCTATACTTATACTTACTAAATGAACGGTATTGTAAACAACACAGCTCAATTTTAACGCAATGTCACTCAAAATAATTCAATCAAAACGAAAATAAATTGTAATATATGAAAATTCAAGTCATCAATGCAATCGGAAACATTGAAATGGAATCATAACATATTTAGTATTGTGTGTGTAGCTATTATGTTCAACAGATGGCGCTGTTTAAAAAAAAAACGTTTTTACTTGTCACAGGTGTGGCATTTATGTAGTAGGTATATAAAAACATGAGCGTGTTCGAACGGACCGTTGTGTTAAAATTTCAAAGCAATTGGTAAAGAACTTTTGGAGATTACAGCGAGCATTGCTCCTACGTCCAACAGATGCCGGTGTTTTTCAAAAAAAGCATGTTTTTCCTGTCACAGGTGAGGCATGTATATAGTAGGTATATAAAAACACACGCCTTTTCAAATGCAACGTTGTGTCAAAATTTCAAAGCAATCGGTAAAGAGGTTTCGAAGATTTCCCTCACATGAAAAACACCTGAAGAACACAGTTTTTCAAAAAAATCATGTTTTTTTCTCCGTCACAGATGTGACATCTATATAGTATGTATATAAAAACTCGATCGAATGGGAATGGAAGGATGTGTGAAAATTTCAAAGCAACCGGTGAAAAACTTTCAGAGATTATCGATTATGAACAAACGAACATTTCCATTTTTATTTATATAGATAGAAATGGTCCCAGCATCGATCCTTGAGGTACTCCATTCGTTACTGTTCTCCAGTCCGACTTCTCGCCCCTTACCGTTACTCTCTGGCTCCTTCCTGTTAGGTAATTCCTTACCCATTCCAGGGCCTTCCCGCTTACTCCCGCCTTCCTCCCAAGTTTGAATAGCAGTCTCCAGTGCGGCACAGTATCAAAGGCTTTTTGGCAGTCTATAAATATGCAGTCTGCCTATCCTTTCCTGTCCTGCCTTATTCTAGTTATTTTATCATATGCTTCTTGCCTGTCACTCTTTTTGTATAGTAGGACCACATTAGCCGTCTTCCATATTTCTGGTAGGTCTCCCGTCTCCAGTGACCTACTATATACTATGGAGAGTGGCAAGCAAAGCGCTCCTGCACACTATTTCAATACCCATGGTTAGATTCCATCCGGGCTAACAGCGTTACTCACGTCCAGATCCCTCAGGTGTCTCTTGACCTCCTCTCTTGTAATTTCGAACCCCTCCAAGGCCGCCTGGTTTCCTGTCACATCTCCTAGCAGAGTGACCTCACCTCGTTCTGTTGTGAAGACCTCCTGGAACCTCTTGTTGAGTTCTTCACACACCTCTTTGTCATACTCTGTATACCTGTCCTCACCCATTCTAAGTTTCATCACCTGTTCTTTCGCTCTTGTTTTCCTCCTGATGTGACTGTGAAATAGCTTAGGTTTGGTCTTGGCTTAATTTGCTATATAATTTTCATAATTTTTCTCTTCGTCTCTTCTCACACTAACATACTCATTCCTGGTTCTCAGGTATCTCTCTCTGCTTTCTGGAGTTCTGTTATTTCGGAAGTTTCACCACGCCCTTTTGTTCAGTTCCTTTGCTTCCATACATGCTCTATTATACCATGCATTCTGGTTTTGCTTCTCGGATTTTTCCTTTTGGGCCGTAAAACAAACCTGTTCACTGCCTCCTGACACTTTTGGGTGACATAGTCCATTATGTCTTGCACGGACTTAGTTCTGAGTTCTGTGTCCCATGGTACATCCTTTAGGAATTTTCTCATCTCCTCATAATTTCCCTTTCGGAACGCCAGCCCTTTGTTTCCTAGTTTTTTGGGGGGGAGATAAATCCTAGCTCAATCAGGTACTCAAAGATCAATTCACTGTGATCACTAATTCCCAAGGGGGCTTCCAACTTATCTTCCCTAAATATCCCACTCATTTATGGTAAATATCAGTTCAAGCATAGCTGGTTCATCTTTCCCTCTCATTCTTGTCGGTACCTTGATGTGTTGGCTTAGAAAGTTTCTTGTCGCCACGTCCATCAGCTTAGCTTTCCATGTGTCTGGTCCTCCTTGTGGGTCTCTATTCTCCCATTCTACCTACCCGTGGTTGAAGTCTCACATGATTAATAGTCCAGATCCATTCCTGCTACCGACAGAAGCTGCTCACTTTATTATATTAATGGTGACCATGTTTTTTTCTATCATATTCCTGTCAGGGTCTTCTGTCATTTGGTGGGGGGTTATATATGACTACTATTATAAGTTTTAGTCCTCCTATTGCTAAGGGACCTGTTATGTAGTCACTGAAAACTTCACAGCTCTGAATAACCATCTCCTTTGGTTCATCAACTCTTTGGTCCCGCCTCTCAACTGTCAATCAACTAGTGTACAGGTTCCTGAGCCTACTGTGCTCTATCATATCTACACTTGAAACTGTGTATGGAGTCAGCCTCCACCATATCATTTCCTAATGCATTCCATCTGTTAACATGACACTAAAACTAAAACTGCCAATAAAAAAGTTCTTTCTAATATCTCTGTAGCTCATTTGGGCACTCAATTTCCTCCTGTGTCCTTTTAGTGTGTGTGCCTCTTGTGTTAAATAGCATGTCCTTATCTACCCTATCAATTCCTTTGAGAATCTTGCATGTGGTGATCATGTCCCCCTAACTCTTCTGTCTTCCAGTGACGTAAGGTTTAATTCCCGTAGAATCTGCTCGTAGCTCATACCTCTCAGTTCTGGTACTAGTCTGGTGGCATACCACTGAATCTCTTCTTTGTCTTGTGTTTAATAAGGTATGTACTCCAGGCTGGAGCTGCATACTCCAGGATTGGCCTGACATATATGGTATACAAGGTCCTGGAACATTATTTACAAAAGTTCCCCCAGTTTGTCCAGGTCGTCCTGTAGTCTCTGTCTTTCTTCAGCTGTGCTGATTCTTATAATTTTTGCATCATCAGCAGACGTTGAGTGGAATGAGTCTATACCCTCTGGAAGATCGTTTACATATATTTGAAAAAGGATGGGTCCATGTACAGAGCCCTGTGGGACTCTGCTGGTGACATCTCGCCACTCTGATGTTCCCCCCCCCCCCTCCCCCATTCACAGTTACTTGCTGTTTCCTGTTAACTGTGATACTCTCTTATCCACTGGAGAACCCTACCTTTTACGCCTGCCTGTTGCTCCAACTTTTGTATCAGCCTTTTATGCGATACTGTGTCAAAGGCTTTCTGACAGTCCAAGAAAATGCAGTCTGCCCACCCTTCTCTTTCATGCCTAAATTTTGTTGCTTGGTCATAGAATTCTATTAAACCAGTGAGGCACGATTTACCATTTCTGAACCCATGTTGGAGTGTTATAAAGCTATTTCCCTCCAGATGTTCTACAAGCAATTGCCTTACGATTTTCTCCTCATATTGTATGGTATACAAGTTAGGGAAACCGGCCTGTAGTTCAATGCCTCTTGTATGTCACCCATTTTGTATATTGGGACTACATTAGCTGTCTTCCAGTTTTCCTGGAGGTCTCCAGTTATACAGGTTCCATTGACCTGTTATACACCATAGAGAGTGGTACACTTAGTGCTTCTGCACCCTCTTTTGCCCATGGTGATGATTCTATCAGGCCCAACAGCCTTTGTTACATTCAGCTCCCAACAGATTTCTTTTGACCTCACTACCGGTGAAGTTAAATTACTCCAAGGCTGCTTGGTTTGCCGCCTCCTCATTTAGTGCAGTGGCTTCTCCTTGTTCTTTTGTGAAGACCTCCTGGAATCTCTTGTTGAGTTCTTCACACACCTCCTTGTCATTCTCTGTTTATCTGTTTTCCACTATTCTCAGTTTTATCACTTGTTCCTTCACTGCTTTTGTCCTCCTGATGTGGCTGTGGAGCAATTTTGGTTGGGTCTTAGCTTTATTCGCAATGTCATTTTCGTACTGTTGCTCTCCGCTTCTCTCCTCACTCCGAGGAACTCATTTCTCTGAGGAACTGTCTTCTGGTATCTTTCCCCTGCTCTCTGGTGTTCTGTTGTTCCTCTTGTTTCTCCATGTTCTTTTACTCAATTGCTTCGCTACCTTACATTCCAGAGTGAACTATGGATTCTTCTGTTGCATTATATTTTTCTCCTTTTGGGTAAACTTGTCTGCAGCTTCCTGGCACTTCTGGATGACATAGTCCATCATATCCTGTACAGTCGTTTCTCTGAGTTCTATTTCCTATGGTATTCCCATTAGGAAGTTCCTCATCTCGTCATATTTTCTTCTTCGGCAATTTAGCCTTTTCCCATCCGAACCCATCCTTGGATAGGTTATCCCTACCTCTACCAAAAACTCAAATGTCAATATACAGTGGTCACTCATTCCTAAGGGGACTTTAAATTTGTCTCTGTTATTTCTGACTCATTCAAGGTGAATATCAGGTCGAGTCTAGCTGGTTCGTCATTGCTTCTCATTCTTGTGGGTCCCTTGACATGTTGTCTCAAGAGGTTTCTTGTTGCTACTTCCGATAGGCATCCAATTCTATCGACATAGCTCGAGTGCATGGGGAAGTTGTTTAAAACCCTGGTTTGTGTCTCAGAGAAGCTGCAGGATCCAAATAAGTTCAGTAGAACTTCTGGTTTCAACTCTTTTTTTAACCATGTCGTGGATCAGTCGATTAAGGCAGCGTCTGGGATGCTCTCGGACGTAGGTTCGAATCCGCGTCACGGCCCATGTGAATTTGTCCATTTGATGCATTACGCTACTGTGATTTCTGTGTGTCCAAGATCATTTTATCTGTCAGTTTCTTGAAGTACTTCATCTCCCAATCGGTATCCTGTGTCTGGCCTCCTGTTTCCATAGCCCAGTTTCATTACCTTGCAATTTACTCGGGTTGAACTTTAGTAGCCATTTGATGGATCATTCATTTAGTCTGTCTAGGTCATCTTGTAGCCTCCTATTATTTCCCCAGTCTTAATCCTCCTCTTAATTTTTGCATCATCAGCAAACATTGAGAGGAACGAGTCTATACCGCCTGGGAGATCATTTACATATATCAGAAACAGTATAGGTCCAAGGACTGAACCCTGTGGGACTCCACTGGTGACGTCTCTCTCTCTCTCTCGCGCGCGCATGTACTTACCCAGTTGTACTTACCTAGTGGTGCTTGCGGGGGTTGAGCTCTGGCTCTTTGGTCCCGCCTCTCAACTGTCAATCAACTGGTGTACAGGTTCCTGAACCTACTGCCCTCTATCATATCTACACTTGAAACTGTGTATGGAGTCAGCCTCCACCATATGACTCCCTAATGCATTACATTTATTAACTGCTCTGACACTGAAAAAGTTCTTTCTGATGTCTCTAAGGCTCATTTGGGCACTCAATTTCCTCCTGTGTCTCCTAGTGCGTGTGCTCCTGGTGTTAAATAGTCTGTCTTTATCTACCCTGTGAATTCCGCTGAGAATCTTGTATGTGGTGATCATGTCCCCCTAACTCTTCTGTGTCTCAGTGACGTGAGGTTTAATTCCCGTAGTCTCTCCTCGTAGCTCATACCCCTCAGTTCGAGTAATAGTCTGGTGGCAAACCTTTGAACTTTTTCCAGCTTAGTCATATGCTTGTCTAGATATGGACTCCATGCTGGAGCCGCATACTCCAGGATTGGTCTGACATATGTGGTATACAAAGTTCTGAATAATTCCTTACACAAGTCTGTAAAGACCGTTCTAATGTTGGCCCCCCTGGCATATGCAGCTGATGTTTTCCACTTCATATGACCTTCAGGGGATAGGTCTGGCGTGATATCAACTCCCAGGTCTTTCTCTCTCTGACTGTAGAAGTATTTCATTTCCCAAATGATACCTTGTATCTGGTCTCCTGCTCCCTACACCTATCTTCAATACATTACATTTGCTAGGGTCAAACTCTCCTTTAGCCGTTCTTGTGTAAGTGTACTCACCTAGTTGCACTCATCTAGTGCTGTACACATTCCTGAGCCTGTTGGGTTCTATCATACCTATAAATGAAACTGTGTATGGAGTCAGCCTCCACCACATCACTTCCTAGTGCATTCCATTTGTTAATTATCTTGACACTGAAAAAATTCTTTCTAACGTCTCTGTGGTTCATCTGGGTACTAAGTTTCCACCTGTGTCCCCTTGTTCGTGTTCCAACCGTGCTGAAGAGTTTGTCTTTGTCCACCCTGTCAATTCCCCTGAGAATTTTGTAGGTGGTTATCATGTCTCCCCTTACTCTTCTGTTTTCCAGGGACGTGAGGTTCAACTCCTTTAGCCTTTCCTCGTAGCTCATTCCTCTCAGTTCCGGGACGAGCCTGGTAGCATACCGCTGAATCTTTTCTAACTTTGTCTTGTGTTTAACTAGGTATGGACTCCAGGCTGGAGCTGCATATTCCAGGATTGGTCTGACATACGTGGTATACAAGGTCCTGAACGATTCCTTACACAAATTTCTAAAGACAGTTACTATGTTGGACAACCTAGCATATGCCGCTGATGATATCCTTTTGATGTGGGCCTTTGGGGACAGGTTAGGTGTGATATCAACCCCCAGATCTATCTCTCTATTTGACTCTTGCAGGATTTTACCTCCCAGACGGTACCTTGTATTCAGCCTTCTGCTCCTTTCGCCTAATTTCATTACTTTACACTTTCCCGAGTTGAACTTTAGCAGCCATTTTCTAGACCATTCCTCCAGTTTGTCCAGGTCATCCTGTAGTCTCTATCTATCTTCATCCGTCTTGATTCTTCTCGTAATTTTTGCATCATCAGCAAACATTGAGAGGAATGAGTCTATACCCTCCGGAAGATCGTTCACATATATTAGAAACAGGATGGGTCCAAGTACTGAGCCCTGTGGGACTCTCGTGACATCCCGCCACTCTGATGTTTCCTTCCCCCCACCCCACCCCTCACAGTTACTCGCTGTTTCCTGTTGCTTAAGTACTCACTTATCCACTGGAGCACCCTACCTTTTACTCCTGCCTGTTGCTCCAACTTTAACAGCCTTTTATGGGGTACTGTGTCAAAGGCTTTCTGGCAGTCCAGAAAAATGCAGTCTGCCCACCCTTCTCTTTTCTGCCTAATTTTTGTTGCCTGGTCATAGAATTCTATTAAACCTGTGAGGCATGATTTACCATCTTTGAACCCATGTTAGTGGTGTGTTACAAAGCTATTTCCCTCCAGATGCTCTTCGAGCCTTTTCCTCACGATCTTCTCCATCAAATTCCATGGTATACAAGTTAGTTAAACTAGCCTGTAGTTCAGTGCATTTTGCCTGTCACCCTTCTTGTATGTTGGGACTACTTTAGCTGTCTTCCAACTTTCTGGTAGGTCTCCTGTTTCCAGTGACCTGTTATACACCATAGAGAATGGCACGCTTAGTGCTTCTGCACCTTCCTTTAGTATCCATGGTGAGATTCTGTCAGGCCCAACAGCGTTGGTCACATCCAGCTCTAGCAGACACCTTTTGACCTCATCACTGGTGAGGTCAAATTCCTCCAAGGTTGCTTGGTTTGCCGCCTCCTCATTTAGTGCAGGGGCTTCTCCTTGTTCTATTGTGAAGACCTCCTGGAATCTCTTGTTGAGTTCTTCACACACCTCCTTGTCATTCTCTGTGTATCTGTTCTCCCCTTTTCGCAGCTTCATCACTTGTTCCTTCACTGCTGTTTTCCTCCTGATGTGGCTGTGGAGCAGCTTTGGTTGGGTCTTGGCTTTACTCGCGATGTCATTTTCAAACTGTCTCTCTGCTTCCCTCCTCACTCTGATGTACTCATTTCTGGCCCTCTGGTATCTCTCCCTGCTCTCTGGTGTTCTGTTATTTCTGTAGTTTCTCCATGTTCTTTTACTCAGTTGTTTCGCTACCTTACATTCCTGGTTGAACCATGGGTTTTTCTGTTGTTTTTCATTTTTCTCCTTTTGGACGGGGATAAACCTGTCTGCAGCTTCCTGGCACTTTTGGGTGACATAATCCATCATGTCCTGCACAGTCTTGTCTCTAAGTTCTGTTTCCCATGGCATTCCCCTATATGTGTGTGTGTACTCACCTAGTTGTACTCACCTAGTTGTGTCTGCAGGATCGAGCATTGACTCTTGGATCCCGCCTTTCGAGCATCGGTTGTTTACAGCAATGACTCCTGTCCCATTTCCCTATCATACCTGATTTTAAAATTATGAATAGTATTTGCTTCCACAACCTGTTCCTGAAGTGCATTCCATTTTCCCACTACTTTCACGCTAAAAAAAACTTCCTAACATCTCTGTGACTCATCTGAGTTTCAAGCTTACATCCGTGTCCCTTCGTTCTGTTACTATTCCCTGTGAACATTTCGTCTATGTCCACTCTGTCAATCCCTCTGAGTATTTTATACTTTCCAATCATGTCCCCTCTCTCCCTTCTTCTTTCTAGTGTCGTAAGGCACAGTTCCCTCAGGCTCTCCTCATACCCCATCCCTCGTAGCTCTGGGACGAGTCTCGTTGCAAACCTCTGAACCTTTTCCAGTTTCATTATATGCTTCTTCAGATGGGGACTCCATGATGAGGTGGCATACTCTAAGACTGGCCTCACGTAGGCAGTGTAAAGCGCCCTAAATGCCTCCTTACTTAGGTTTCTGAATGATGTGTGTGTGTGTGTGTGTGTGTGTGTGTGTGTGTGTGTGTGTGTGTGTGTGTGTGTGTGTGTGTGTGTGTGTGTGTGTGTGTATTCACCTAGTTGTGCTTGCGGGGGTTGAGCCTTTCAGTCCTCCTCTCAACTGTGAATCAACCAACTGTTACTAACTACTACTACTTTTTTCTTTTTTCTCCCCAACTCTATCACACACCCCAGGAAGCAGCCGTAACAGGTGTTTAACTCTCATGTACCTATTTACTGCTAGGTAACATGGACATCAGGGTGAAAGAAACTCTGCCCATTTGTTTCTGCCGGCCCCGGGAATCGAGCCCTGTCCATATGACTCCGTATCAAGCGTGCTGTCCACACAGCCACCGGCCCTGTGTGTGTACTCACCTAGTTGTACTCACCTAGTTGTGCTTGCGGGGGTTGAGCTCTGGCTCTTTGGTCCCGCCTCTCAACCGTCAATCAACAGGTGTACAGATTCCTGAGCCTATTGGGCTCTATCATATCTACACTTGAAACTGTGTATAGAGTCAGCCTCCACCACATCACTTCCTAATGCATTCCATTTGTCAACCACTCTGACAATAAAAAAGTTCTTTCTAATATCTCTGTGGCTCATTTGGGCGCTCAGTTTCCACCTGTGTCCCCTTGTGCGTGTGCCCCTTGTGTTAAATAGCCTGTCTTTATCTACCCTATCAATTCCTTTGAGAATCTTGAATGTGGTGATCATGTCCCCCCTAACTCTTCTGTCTTCCAGCGAAGTGAGGTTTAATTCCCGTAGTCTCTCCTCGTAGCTCATACCTCTCAGCTCGGGTACTAGTCTGGTACTAGTACCAGACTAGTACCAGAGTACTCCATGATGGCGCGGCATACTCTAAGACTGGTCTCACGTAGGAAGTGTTAAGCGCCCTAAAAGCTTCCTCACTTAGGTTTCTGAATGAAGTTCTAATTTTTGCCAGAGTAGAGTACGTTGCTGTCGTTATCCTATTTATATGTGCCTCAGGAGTTAGATTAGGTGTCACATCCACTCCCAGGTCTCTTTCTCGAATCGTTACAGGTAGACAGTTCACCTTCATTGTGTACTGTCCCTTTGGTCGCCTTTCACCTGATCCCATTTCCATAACTTTACATTTACTGGTGTTGAACTCCAGTAGCCATTTCCCTGACCATCTCTGCAAACTGTTTAAGTCCTCTTGGAGGATCCTACAATCCTCATCTGTCACAACTCTTCTCATTAATTTTGCGTCATCCACAAACATAGACACGTATGATTCCACTCCTGTAAACATATCATTTAGATAAATTAGAAAGTGGATTGGTCCCAGCACCGATCCTTGAGGTACTCCACTCGTTACTGTTCGCCAGTCTGACTTTTCGCCCCTTACCATTACCCTTTGGCTCCTTTCTGTTAGGTAGTTCCTCACCCATGCTAGGACCTTTCCGCTTACTCCTGCCTGCCTCTCAAGTTTGTATAGCAGTCTCATGTGCGGTACTGTATCAAAGGCCTTTTGGCAGTCAAGAAATATGCAGTCTGCCCAGCCTTCTCTGTCCTGCCTTATCCTTGTTACTTTATCATAGAATTCTAAAAGGTTTGTTAGGCATGATTTCCCTGTCCAGAACCCATGTTGGTGCTTGTTTACAAACCCAATGCTCTCCAGGTGCTCAACAAGTCCGAGCCTAATTATTCTTTCAAGTATTTTGCAGGGGATGCTTGTCAGTGATACGGGTCTGTAGTTAAGTGCCTCCTCCCTATCACCTATTTTGAAAATCGGTACGACATTTGCCTCCTTCCAGCAACTGGGCATTTCTCCCGACATAAGTGACTCATTAAAGATCATTGCCAGAGGCACGCTGAGAGCCTGCGCTGCCTCTTTAAGTATCCACGGTGATACTTTGTCTGGTCCAACAGCTTTATTTGCATCCAGTGTTGTCAACTGTTTCATTACCTCCTCTGTTGTCACCTCTATATTTGATAGTCTTTCATCTTGGGTAATCGCTTCTAACAATGGGAGCTGCTCAGGCTCTGTTGTGAACACTCCATGGAATTTTGCATTCAGTACCTCGCAGATTTCCTTGTCGCCCCTTCTGTTTTCCTCAGTCTTGTCACTTGGTCATTTACCGACATCTTCCTTCTTATATGGCTATGTAGTAATTTAGGTTGCTTTTTCGCTTTGACTGCAATATCATTCTCATAATTTCTTTCCGACACGCGTCTTATGTTAATGTAATCATTCCTAGTTCTGTTACATCTAATCCTGTTGTCCTCTGTCCTTTGTCTTCTGTACTTCCTCCACTCCCTCCTGCTTCTCACTTTTGCTTCCTGACACTGTCTATTAAACCATGGGTTATTATATTCCCTTCTGCTTTATTCCTTTACTGTTGGAATAAATCTCTCTTCAGCCTCCTTGCATTTCTCTGTCTTGGTTCATCATACCTTGCACTGTTTTTCCTCTAATTGTTTCGTCCCACTGGACTTCTCCCAGGTAGTCCCTTATCCTCTTGTAGTCCCCTTTTCTGTAATGAAGTCTCCTTTCCCGGACCTCTTGTCCTTTGGTCACAATTTTAAGCTCCTTCACGTAGTCAAAGACTATGACACAATGGTCACTGGCTCCAAGTGGTATTTCATGTTCCAAATGCTCGATGTCTTCTACATTCTGGGTGAAAATGAGGTCTAATAGGCTGGGCGTATCCCCTCCTCTTTCCCTAGTGTCTTCCTTCACATGCTGTGTTAGGAAATTCCTGTTAATAACGTCTACCAGCTTGGCTCCTTAAGTCTCCTCCCCGCCATGGGGATTCCTCGTTTCTCAATCTATCTCTCCGTGATTTAGGTCTCTCATGACCAGCAGCTTCGCTCTCATTCTATGCGCTAAAGTTGCTGCCCTCTGCAGTTCATCTATACATACTTTGTTGCTGTCCTCATACTCCTGCCTGGAGCCTTCTACTGTTTGGTGGGGGATTGTAGAGTATCAAGATTACAATCTTCTTCTCATCTGCTGTCAGAGTTCCATGTATGGAGCTCATGCTTTCGTTGGTACCCGGATTTTCCAGCTAATCAAACTTCCATTTCCGCTTTATTAGGAGTGCCACTCCACCTCCCTGTCTCTGTGTCCTTTCTTTTCTTATCACCTGGTACCCCCTCTGGAAAGATTGCATCCGAGATCATGCCATTTATTTTAGTTTGCACTATTGCCCTATGTCTGGGTCTGCCTCACTAACTCTTTCTTTTATCTCTTCTGCTTTATTGGATACCCCATCAGCATTGGTGTACCAAACCTTGAGACTCTTCTTTGAAACTCTGGTGCCAGAGTTCCTCCTTTCACTGGGGGTCTGGGGGTACTGAGGGGTGTCTGGGGGGCGAGTGGGGGCTGTGGGGGTGTCTGGGGGGAGTACCTGGGAGTGCTTGGTAGGCGAATGTGGTCTAGGCATCTAGGGGGGTAGGAAGGGCATAATGGGTCTGAAAGTTAGGGAGGATCTGAATGGCATAGGGGGGTTGAAAGTGAGACTGAGAGTCAGATAGAGGTTGAGAGGTTGGGGGGGAGAGGGATATTGAGGGCAGAGGGCTGAGAGGAGAATGGAGCATGGGTGCTGGGAGTGGAAGAGAGGGTGTACTATTTTGGGGGGGAATCAAGGGTAGGTGGCGATTTTGGGGTAGAAGAGGAGAAGAGGGAGCTGGGGAAGGTGTTAGGGGGTCACAAGATGAGGGGGTTAAATGTGGGCTGGAGGTGCATAGGAGGGGTGAGGGTTGGATGGGGTTTGGGGGTGAGTGGAAGAGGTATGCAGTGGAAGCTGGGATGGAGCAGATGGAATTGAAGGCAATGGGATAAAGGGGCAGGGGAGTAGGAGGGGGTAGTGGGGGAGGGGGGGGATGGGAAGGTGAGTTTAGAAAGGGCATGGCTTGACCCACTGGGGTCGTTGACAGGTGTGATGTAGCAGGGGCAGGGGAGTTGTTGAGGAAGTGCAAATGTGGAAGGGGCAGGGGGGTTTTGGGGGGCTGAGGCAGGGGGGGGGGGTTTGGGGGCTGAGTCAGGGGGGAGGTATAGGAGGGCTGAGTTGGGGTGGATGTGACCTGGGAGGTGACCTGGGAGGTGAGGCTACCTGAGAGGCTAGGGGTACAGTGTCATGCTTGCCATCTATTCTTGTAGGCTATTTTCTGATCTTTCGTCCTAAACTTTTCAATAAACACATTGTAATGGGTTTCATTTCGTCTGAGTAAATGTTTGTTCCTCATTATGTACTCCACAGCCTCCTCATTGGAGAATTGCACCAAAACAGGTCTATTCTTGGTACAATTGTAAGGTCCAACCCAGCGGCTGATGTCCACCTCGTTTGATGCCATTCCTGCTCCAATATGTCTCAATATTTCATTCAATTCATATTTTACCATTTCTATCCTTTTTTGTCTTATTGGTGCCCCAGTTTCAAATAATTCGTGTATTATAATGGTCCTTCTATTTAATAATTCACTATCATGCTGGTAGCCCTTCCCCTGGAGATTCCCCATCCCAGCCGCACTCACTAACCCATCCCCCACTAATCCTCTGTCCTTAGCCATGCTGTTAATCCTTCCTAATTCGTTTGTGATCCGGGCACATTCCCTCTCCCAGTCGTCTCTTCCCTTCCTAATCTCTTCCTGAATATAGAGCATAAGCTCCTGTTTCTGCCTCTCCACTGCATCATGTATTTGCTGAAATAACTCGCTTTTTATCCCTTGGATTAGATCCTCCATCCAATCGCTTCTTCTCTCTACAAATTTACCTATTAATTTGTCAATAAATCTGTCCTCCTCCTCGTCCCTGCTGGTGATTGAACTTGAACCCCTTCCTGATCTTGTCATTGCAGTAAAAACCTAGCCAATAAAGGCACACTGCAATACCTTGCACAATCTGCAGCACAAACAGGCGAGAAAGTACTCCACACGGCTCGTCAGGTGTGAGGTCCCGGTGTCCCGGCGTTACACTGCTGGTGAGGTCACGTCCACGCTAGTCGGCTCCACAATTCCACAATGCCACGATGTACTCAACACTTGTTTTCAATGGTGCTGTTTCTACTGTTTTTCTTCACTTTCTTGTGGTTTGAGTGGGCTTACTAGATATTCAATCACTCATATACACTCATATACGCATATACACTGATTATCCCTCCCAATTCTCTAGCTTCCCAGAGGAGGAGCTTCCCAGACCCTTCTGCCCACCACGGCTGTCTGACCACAACTGTGTACTCACCTAATTGTACTCACCTAATTGTGCTTGCGGGGGTTGAGCTCTGGCTCTTTGGTCCCGCCTCTCAACCGTCAATCAACTGGTGGGGTGTGTGTGTGTGTGTGTGTGTGTGTGTGTGTGTGTGTGTGTGTGTGTGTGTGTGTGTACTCTCCTATTTGTACTCACCTATTTGTGACTGTAGGATCAAGGATTGGTTCTTGGATCCCGCCTTTCTAGTCTTCGGTTGTTTATAACATTGACTCCTCTTCTACTTCTTTATCATACCTAGTTTTAATGCAATGAATAGAGTTTGCTTCCACAATTGCTCCTTTAATTCATTCCATTTCCCCATTACTCTCACACTAAAAGAAAACATTCTTACATTTCTATGATTCATCTGAGTTTTCATCTTCCACCAATGTCCCCTTGTTCTGTTAGTATTCCGTTTGAACATTCCGTCTATTCCCATTCTGTCAATTCCCCTAAATATTTTATATGCTGCTATCATATCTCCACGCTACCTCTTTTTTTTCTAACTTCGTCAGATTCAGTTCCACCAGTCGCTCTTCATATCCCATCCCATCAACTCCGAGACTAGCCTCGTCGCAAATTTGTTAACCTTTTCCAGGTTTCTAATGTTTCTTTAGGTGGGGGCTCTGTTATGGGGCGGCTTACTCTACGGCTGGTCTCACATAGGCAGTGTAAAGTGCTCTGAGTTCTTCCGTACTTAGGTTTCTGGATGACGTTCTAACTTTTGCTAGGGCAGAGTATTCTGCTGTGGTTATCTGATTTAAATGTGCCTTAGGAGTTAGATTTGGTGTTGCATTCACTCCCAGGAAGGTAGTTTCCTTACATTGTGTTCCGATGCTTTTGTCTCCTGTCACCTGGTCTCATTTACATAAATTTACACTTGCTCATGTTGAGCTCCAGTAGCCATTTCTCTGGCCATCTCTGCAGCTTCAAGTCCTCGTTTCGTCCTACAATCTTCATTTGTCACAACTAGTCTCATTAATTTCGTGTCATCCGCGAACAACAACATATAGAACTTGATTCCTGTTGATGTGTCGTTCACGTATATTAGGAATATAACTGATCCCAACATCGATCCTTGAGGTACTCCACTCGTTACTGCTCCCCAGTCTAACTTCTCGCTTCTGACTGCTACTCTCTGGCTACTGCCTGTTAAGTAATTCTTTCCCCTTGTTAGGGCCTTTCCGCTTACTCCGGACTGCCTCTCAAGTTTGAATAGCAGTCTCGTGTGTGGTACTCCGTCAAAGGGTTTTTGATAGTCCATGAATATGCAGTCTGCCCATGCTTCTCTGTCCTGCCTTATTATTGTTATTTTATCAAAGAATTCCAGAAGGTTTGTTAGGCAAGATTTGTCTTCTCTGAACCCATGTTGGTGTTTGTTTACAAACCTTAAGTTCTCCAGGTGTGTAACCAGTCTAATCCTGATTATTCTTTCAAGTATTTTACAGGGGATGCTTGTCAGTGATACTGGTCTGTAGGTAAGTGCCTCTTCATTATCTTATTTTTTTTTTAAATTGGCACCACATTTGCCTTCCAGCATTTGGGCAAACTCTCCCTTGATAAGTGACTCACTATTGATCCTTGACAGAGACATGCTGAGGGCCTGTGCTGCCTCATTTAATATCCACGGTGATACTTTGTCTGGTCCAACTGCTTTAGTT
This sequence comes from Procambarus clarkii, assembly GCF_040958095.1. NCBI lineage: Eukaryota > Metazoa > Arthropoda > Malacostraca > Decapoda > Cambaridae > Procambarus > Procambarus clarkii. Next base: position 7,228,312 of record NC_091183.1, on the reverse strand, counting down.
GCATCTAGTGTTGTCATCTGTTTCATTACCTCCTCTGCTGTTACCTCTATATCTGATAGTCTTTCATCTAGGGTAATCTCCTCTAACAATGGGAGCTGCTCAGGCTCGGTCGTGAACACTCCATGGAAACTGGCATTTAATACCGCGCAGATTTACTTTTCGATTTCTGTATATGCTCCTTCTGTTTTACTTAGTCTTCTCACTTGGTCGTTCACCAACATTTTCCATCTGATATGAATATGTATTAATTGTTGCTGTTTCGCTTTCATTGCAATATCGTTATCATAATCCCTTTCCAATACCTCTCTATATTAATGGGTTCATTCCTAGCACTGTTGCATCTAATCTTATTGTTACGGACTCGTTGCCCTTGTCAGGGGGGTAGAGTGGCAGTTCCAGCGCCATCTAAGAGTCCACACCCGAACTCCCGGGAATAGTACGTAATGTGGACAATGCCATTTAGTGGTGGTTATCTAGTACCTGGAAATGGCTCAAGATTCTTGTCTTGGTCAGCTAGAGGGGGTCGTTGTGAGTGACCTTTGGTGATGTGACGCATCAAGACCAGCGCCACCTAGTGTGTGCTACAGAGCACAATGTCAACTCCCCAGTGGGGTAGTGGAATTTCCTAGTTTCACCAGTATCGGCTAGGTCATTGATGACGTTTTTAAATTTAAATTTAGCCCCGAGGGGCGAGTTTACTGGGCAGCGCCACTCATCTTGTGAGTGGACACACCGCCATAGCAGCATGTACAACACTCCCCAATAGCAAGAAAACCCGCTGGGTTGTTCATCCTGTCACTTGTACCCAGACACAGCTGGGACTTGCTTAATTGTCTCAAGTGAACAGCTCCTCAAACAAGAAGATTAACATCTATCAACCCTTAAAAGCTTACGTTATCTTGCGGGTGCAAAATGGGGAAATCTTTTAAGAACAGTATAAAATATTTGACAAATAGTGTTTTCCTAACTCAAACAATGTGGGGTTTATTATTCTACACATATTTATAATGTCTCTCAGGTGTTCACATTCACGTAGATAGTGGTCAAGGCGGTGTCCATCACTCTCACCACAGATTCTGCAACTTCGCTGATCAATTGTTGTTTCCATTCCATATCTCCAAGGATATTTGTATCCAAGACGGATTCTTGCCATTACTGATTCTCTCCCTCGTCCTCCTCCTCTTCGGCCATAACGATTGGGATTGCCAGCTGCAACCATGTTGTACCATCGTATAGATTCACTGGTTTGTGCTTCTATCCTCCTTTCCTCAGTTACCTTGTCACGGTGATGTTGCCTGACAATACCTCTAATTTGTAGTAGAGTCTTGGGTATGAAGTATTCAATATGGTCTCCTTCGGCGCCTTCAGCAGCCAGCACATCTGCTCGTTCATTCCCACATATTCCAACATGGGAGGGGATCCACAGAAACTTGATGACTCTTCCCTGATTGGTAATTACTCACACAGCTCTCTTAATTTCAGCGACTATTGCAAGATTTTCTGCCCGATTTTTACTTAGGCTTTGCAGTGCTGCTTTTGAATCGGTGCAAATCACTGCACCATTAGTGTTCCGTTCAAGAAACCTTAACGCCATAACAATGGTAGTTAGCTCTGCTTGCGTTGAAGAGGCATAGTTCTCAATACGTGCTTTTTCTTCATTTCTGCGTTGGAAAGTATTATCCTTGATTACCGTGTATGCTGCACCAGCCCTGCCATTGACAGGATTAGATGACCCGTCAGTGTAGATTTGATCTAGTTCATCTCCGGCTTCTTTATAAATTTCCTCGAGATACTTGTGCCTCATTTCTTGTGGTATCATGTTGGATTTTTTCGTTGCCATTTCATTGATGATGATCTTCCACGAGTCATCCTCCCAGGGAGGTAACCTCTCTACAGGCAGGAGCTCACGGGCTTGCTCAAGCAGGTGATGCTCTTCGAGGTAGCAGACTGATCTGTGATGCCATTTTTTGCTTCTCCTGTTTCCCCCTGAAAGTGCTCAGTTTTTTCTTAGCAATATCATTGTAATGGGGATCTCTGGCTATCCTAATTGCAAGCTTGGCATTCAGCTCCTGAATTCTGCTTTTAACACTGGGAAGGGACAACTCCCCTCGTAGATTAGACGTTTTGGCAGTCCTTGGAACTCCAAAAATGATTGTCATGGCTTCATTTTGAATGCTTTCAAGCTTTTTTTTATCGCTTTGGGAGTAGGTGCACAGAACTGGTGCGGCATAGTCTATGACGGAGCGCACATAGGCTGTGTACATAATTTTAAGCACGGCAATAGAGACTCCATATCCATTCCAGATCATAGCTTTCAGTGCCCTCAGTGCCCTGAGTCGACTTTTGCATGTTCCTATGAGTTGATTGAGCTCCTCTTTCTATCCCTTGTTAGAGCCGACAGTGACGCCAAGGTACCGATAGTGGTCAACCCATTCAAGTTTTACACCATTAATTTGCAGTTCTTCATTCGCTCTCCGCTTGCGATGGGAATATGCCTTCGTCTTGTTGTGGAGAGAGTGAAACCGAGCTCAATACATTTCCTTCCAAGGAGTTCAATGGACTGTTCAATTTTTCCCAGGGTGGGAACTAGTATTAGGACATCATCTGCATATCCCACTTGTTGTGTTCCTTCCGGAAAATCAATATTTGCAATGGCGTTCATAAGTACATTGTATAGTGTAGGGCTTAAGACTCCGCCTTGGGGGGTCCCGAGTTCCATATTCATTGTTCTGGAGACTGCTCCATTGAAGCAAACCTTGGCTTTCCTTCCTGTGAGATAGTCTTCAACCCATTTCATGAGTTTCCCCTTAACACCCATGCATGCAAGCTCGTCCAGGATCGCAATCCCCTGTGCTTTGTCGAAGGCTCCTTTGATGTCAACAAATACAGAGTACCTAGCCGTGTCATTAGCCAAGTAATTAACTATACAATTTGCTGTGCTCCGTCCTTTAACAAATCCATTGACCCCCTCCCCTAACCTGCCTATTTTGTGCAACAGTCGGTTTAGGATGATCCTTTCAAGCATCTTGCAAGTGCATGACACGAGACTGATAGGTCTGTAATTGCCAGGGTCATTAGGCTTCGGTATGGGAACAATTATTGCGTGTTTCCATTGTGTGGGCAACACTCCATTTAGGAATGACTTGTTAAACAGGTGGAGTAGTGGATTCCCAGACACTTCACACACTGCATTGAGTATGTCGTAGGTGACGTCATCCTCACCAGGTGCTGTACTTTTACCCTTTTTCATAGCGCCCCTTACTTCTTGGGCTGTGATTGGTTCTCCATATTCGTCATCACTAGACAGTGCTCTTGTTATCCTAATTCTTCTGTCATCATGTCGCAGGAGCTGTTCCCTGCTGATTTCTGCAGGGAGGGAGGAGGATGATGCTGCATCACTCCACTTGCGAATTAGTTCCTGAGCCTTACCCTGGGGGTCTTTGTGAGCCGCAGGCCGGGCTCCGCCACCCTTAGCTATCTGAATTTTTGCCCACACTTGTCTTGCAGATGTTTCCCGTCCGATGACGTTTTTGTGTTCACAGAGGTGACGACTGGGGGCAGCGGTACTGGAGATGGCAGTTAATCTTGGGCAGTCCATGGTCTCCCTACCGGGTCCTGGAAACGACCAAGTAAGCCGCCACCGATGAAGCAGTGTGGTAGCTGCTAGTGATTTAGTGTTGAAAAGGATTGGCGTACCTTTGGGACTGGCTTAGGGGAGAGACTGACGACAGGGAGGTGCCTGTTGAGTAGTGCTGCTAGCTGGTCGCTAGAGACTGCTGCCAGGGGATCGCTACCCTTGTATTGTGACCCCGTTCAGCGTGTGGTTGAGGTACTCTGCTAGTGAGAAGCTGGAGAGCGGTCGTGGGGTTACAGGCACCTCATGACACTGTCAGTGGGCTGGCCCACGAACAGGTGAACTCGCTGGTCTTCTTCCCAATAAGGTTGGATAAGCTACTGGACAGTGAAGAAATACTGGGGATTGATGAACTCTGCACGTGAGCACGTTTGATATCCTGAGCGAAAGGATTGTACATAGGTGTAGAAATAGCCTACCAGTTCTTTATATATTATTTATGGTGATGGTGTACATATATATACTTAACGGTGGGGGAAAGATATTTAGTACATTGACGAAAGAAACAGTGTTTTGTTCATCCCCCCCCTTTTTTTATGCACTACATAGCCACTTTTTTGAAAGCGTACTACGGACTTGGGGTGGGCCACTATCTTTTTGGTTCTACCATCAAAGAACCCAGTTGCGATCCATAGTGGCCGTAACACTTTTTTTTTAGATATATACAACAGTTGTTACATTCTTGTACAGCCATAGTACGCATAGCGTTTCGGGCAGGTCCCTGGAATACGATCCCCGCCACGAAGTATCGTTTTTACAACCAAGTACCCATTTTACTGTTGAGTTAAACAGAGGCTACAGTTAAGGATTTGCGTCCAGTAAATCCTCCCCGGCCAGGATACGAACCCATGACAAAGCGCTCGCGGAACACCAGGTGAGTGTCTTACTACGTCACCACGGAGACTGGTGTATTGTCCTCTGTACTTTGTCCGCTGTACTTCCGCCACTCCCTCCTGCTTCTCATTTTTGCTTCCTGGCACTGTCTATTAAATCAAGGGTTTTATATTCCCTCCTGCCTTTTTCTTTTACTGTTGGTATTGAACTTTCTTCGGCCTCCTTGTACTTCCACTTGTGGGGAGTTTCTCCCAGCAGGAATTGTTTATTTATTTATTTTATTGTAATTTATTATTAATTCAAAGCGGACTGTATATTTAGAGATTATCCTGCTTCGAGTTTTCTTCTTTCAAAACTTTGGCTGGGCTTAACACACATAGCTTATCCCACGAAATTAAAGAACTCATAGAAATTTGCTACGATTGTTAGTCAATTAAATAATAATGGATTTGTTAAAAAAATATACAGCTTAGCTGTAATGTAGAACATAGATTTTAATAATCAACTTGGACCTAACCTGCCGGATAATTACAGAGTAGGAAACTGTAACTAATATATGCGGCATATAACAAGGTAAAGATTATGTATGCTTATAACAAGGCTTACCCGTTCCAGGTGGTTCGCTCACAATATAACCAGTTAAGATAATACATATAAATAATGGTCACTGCTATACATCTGCTTAGTTAACCGGGTACAGAATTATCCCCAATGTTAGCGAGCTCGTCGGTTGATCGGAGATTCTGTGGTTCCTTTGTCGCGAGACTCGTAAGAATTTTCTTTGTGAGATTAAGTAACGTGCCGACTAGCGGGGCGAGCTAGCAAGAGTCTAATAGCACCTCTTCTCCCTCCTGAGCAAGAGACTCGTCTCTTGCCTGGTTCAGTCTTCGACCATTTATGACTAAAGGGCAGAAGGAGCTTATTTTATTTACTTGTTAATTATATCCTGTCATGGATAAAGTTTTTTACGTAACTTAATCCCCCCGGCAGGCATTTTAAACTTATGTGTTATAGATTAACACGTAATTCAGGGGATGTGGCAAATATTACATTTTCTCTGAGAAGCCACGAAACCCATTTTTTTTAAGACATACGGCTCTGTGAAATTAGGGGTTAGTATTTTTCTAACATAACAGCATTTGCTTAGTACACTATGTGTTATTATTTAGTGTCGGAATTTCCGACATCACTTGACTAAGATTATCATGTCTTCCACTGTTTTTCCTCTTAGTTCTTCTTCTCACTGCACTTCTCCCAGATATTCTCTTATCCTCCTGTAATCCCCCCTTTCCTACAGTCAGCTCTCCTTTCCCAGACCTCTTGCACTGTGGTCACAATTTTAAGCTCGATCATGTAGTCAAAGACTTGCACACCATGGTCACTGGCTCCTAGTGGCATTTCATGTCCAACATTCGTAATGTCTTCCTCATTCTGGGTGAAAACCAGGTCTAATTGGCTTCGTGCATTCCCTCCTCTTTCCCTCGTGTCTTCCTGCACTTGTGTTAAGAAATTCCTGTCTATAACCACTAATTTTGCTCCCCACGTTTCTTCCCTACCATGAGGATTTTTTATTCCCAATCGATCTCTCCATGACTGAGGTGTCCCATGACCAACAGTTTTGCTCTCATCCTGTGATCTGTTGTTGCTACCCGTTCCGAGTTGTTGTTGCAACGCATTCTGCATTTCATCTATACATGTCTTGTTGTTATCATCTTATTCCTGTCTGGGCCTTCAACTGTTTGGTGGGGGATTGTAGCTTATCAAGATCACAGTTCTCTTCCCATCACTTGTCAGAATCCCAAGTATGGAGTTTGTGTTTTCATTAGTTTCTCTAGTTCCTCAAATTTCATTTCTGCTTTATGAAGAAAGCCACTCTCCCTCTGTCTCTGTGCCCTTTCTTTCCTTATCACTTGGTATCCATGTGGGAAGATTGCATCCAAGATCTAATCATTTATGTTAGTTTCCACTACTGCAATTATGTCTTTATCTGCTTCCCTAACACTTTCTTTTATTTCCTCTGCTTTATCGGACTTGCACTGGCGTACCAAACCTTGAGGCTCTTTGTTACAGCCAGCTTAAGCCAGTAACCGGGTTGTTTCAGATAACGTATCTTATAACCTCTTGTTCTATGATCCCACCCCAAATTATTGGTACGTTCTCAAAAAGTGGTGGTGGCAAGTAACAGTGCAAAGAATACAGCGGGGATACATAATATGTAATTACACCCTCACCAATATATTATCTATAGAATTATAATTACACATATTTACACTGTGTCACATTCACCCAGGACACTCAATTGATCTGCAGTGATCATCAAATCCCGGCAAGTCCACTGTCTTCAAGTACACGTCGTTCATGCTCAATTGTAATCACCGGCGAGTTCACCTTCCTCATCATGGGTCAGTCCACACATCGTATCGTCACGATGTCCCAATACCCCATATCCGCTCTCCAGAAACACCCTGGCAGAGGGCTTCAGCAACACACTGAGAGGGGTCACAAATAATCACATACAGGGATAGCTAACACCCTGGCAGAAGTCCCTAGCAACACACTAGCAGCACTTCCCAGCAGACAAACACTACTGTCGTCTCGTAACTCCTCTTGGCCAGATCCTGGTACGTCAGTCCATACAAAACTACAAAAGTCCAGCAGCTAACACACTGCTACTACCGACGCGGCCACTTTGTCCTCTCACAGGACCAAGTCAGGAGTTCTGGACTGCCCAAGGTGAACTGCCCTCCTCAGTGCAATCGCTTTCTCACATCACCTCTGTGAACATAAACGTCATTAACTAGACAGACAGTATATTGGGTAACCTAAGGATAACATCCATCCACTGGGTAACTAAAATTGTAATTGAATGCACAACCTAGATGGCGTTGATATCGTTACGCCACCCCCCAGAGGTTATCATCATCGACCTCACCACCTGACTGAGGTATGAAACAGGAGCCTTTCACCGACGCTACACTACCGCCAACAGATGGCATTGTCTGCGACACATCTACTATCTGGGAGGTGGAGTGCAGGTCCACAGATGGCGCCGAAATCGCCACTCTACACTCCATCAACGATGTTGATACCGTAACACTCTTCTTGAAAACTCTGTTTCCAGAATTCATGTAGCTCATCTGTCTACCTGTCTCCCTCCGTGTTTTTTCAGTGTCACAGTAGTTAACAAATGGAATGTATTAGGCAGTGATGTGGTGGAGGCAGACTGCATACACAGTTTCAAATGTAGATATGATAGAGCCCAGTAGACTCAGGAATCTATACACCAGTTGATTGACAGTTGAGAGGTGGGACCAAAGAGCCGAATATTAACAACTGTCTTGGTTGTGGTTGTAGCTTTCTTGGTAGCTGGAAGAAATGCCGAACAAACAGCTAGGGCCTTTTCTTTGGTTTTATTATTAAGTTATAAATTCTCTCTCCTAGGCCACTAGGAGCTAGCTATATAGTGTGAGTGCAGGACGAAGGCTCAAGATGGTCTGACCTTGGACGGTGTTTTCGAGTGATGCTTCATGTGTAGTTCTGTTGACTCCGGTGTTGACTATGCAGTCGATATCTGCAGTTGATTCAATTTCTTTCTTTATTATGCACCCCATACCCATCCCGTGGGCGGTGGTGTTAAGGACTACAGAGGCACATAATCGGTTCAGGAACTGAACCCTCTAGTTCGAGTAGCTGAGCAAATAACAATCTTTTGACGCTAGCCACACAATTATTAATCTATCTATATAAATAAAAATGGAAATGTTCGTTTGTTCAAAATCGCTAATCTCCGAAAGTACTTCACCGATTGCTTTGAAATTTTCACACAACGTTCCATTCGCCTCCGGGCAAGTTTTTATATACAAACTATATAGATGTCACGTCTGTGACGGTAAAAAACATGCTTTTTCTGAAAAACTGTGTTTTTCATGTGGACTAAATCTTTAAAACCTCTTTACCGATTGCTTTGAAATTTTGACACAACGTTGCATTCGAATAGGCGCATCTTTTTATATACCTACTATATAGATGCCATTCCTGTGACAGGTAAAAACATGCGTTTTTGAAAAACAGCGCCATCTGTTGCACATAATGGCACGCTATACCAAATATATCACAAACTCTATTTCAATGTTTCCGATTGCATTGATGAATTTTATTTTCATAGATTTCGATTTATTTTATTTTTTTAGTGAATTATTTTGTGTGACATTGTGTTGGAATTGAGCTGTGTGGTTTACCATACTGTTCATTTCGTTAGTATAAGTATAGATGCCACACCTGTGACAGGTAAAACTATGCTTTTCTTGAAGAACAGCGCCATCTGTTGCATGTAAGAGCAACACACATGTTATACTTGGAATGTTACAATTCCATTTTAATGTTTCTGATTGCATTGATAATTTGAATTTTCCTAGATTTTGATTTATTTTCATTTTGATTAATTATTTTGTGTGAATTGCGTTGGAATTGAGCTGTGTTGTTTTTCCAGACCGTTCATTTCGTGCGAGTAGTTTATTTTTTTATTTTTTCATATTTTCATTTCATTTTTAACTGTTTTTCTTATATTACAGTGATGGGAACAGCAGATCACTTGATGTTCTTGATGATTTTCTGATAGGAACTTCAGACCATTTGGGAAGGCATCGGGCGAGGGAGTGGGGAATGGTGGGGATGACGAGGGGACGGAAGCGAGAGATGGTGTGGAGGACGAGGGACAAGGGAGGGGGTAAAGGTGGGGAAGGATGAAGGGACGGGGGAGTTTGGGTTGGTGGGGACAAGGGGATGGGGAAAATGGAGAATGGTGGGGAAGGCAAAGGGACAGGGGAGTGGGGCATGGTGGGGAGGGCAAAGGGACAGGGGAGTGGGGTATGGTGGGAAGGAAGAGGGGACGGTGGAGTGGGGAATGGTTGGGAGGCCGAGGAGACGAATGAGGGGGGAATGACTGGGAAGACTGGGGGACAGGGACGGTTGCTGAGGGACAGCAACACGTGGCCGGGTACTGCTAGTATTATATATACATGTACACATACTCATACATATATGTACATATATATACATATGCACATATACATATACATACACGTACATATACAATCACCTACACAAATCAATAATCTTTTGTATCACAAGTAATTCAACAAGGGGCCCACAACAGTCACAATACAAGGCACTTTACATCTATGGTGAGTCACAGTTACTAGTCTTGCTCCACACCCACCCAACTGGGCGGCAGCTTTACAGTCATGTGCTCCACACCCACCCAACTAGGTGGCAGCTTTACAGTCATGTGCTCAACACCCACACAACTGGATGGCAGCTTTACAGTCATGTGCAGGCTGCACTTACAGTAAGCAAATCTTGGATACTTCGCTAAGATTTCGGGCAGCACATCATTACGAATGAAGTACTTACACATTTCTTGGACACTTCTGATGGTGTTATCTCTGAATTCCGCGATTTTTTTCGGATTCTATTATATTATGACGCAAAGTATGTGAATAGTTCTGCTGACAGAGTTTACATTTAGTCAAATCTTCATCAGCAGATGTTACTAACTCCCAGAGGTACTTGTAGCCGAGCCTAAGCCTAGCAGTGGTAACATCTAGATTTCTGCTAACCTTATTGAATGACCCAGAGACGTGCGGTACTTCCTGAATAATAGAATGATGGTGGATGATAGATGGTGGAACTGGTGTGAATTTCACATTCCCTCAAGTCTACGTGATTTAGTTGATGTTCCCGGAATATTACTGCCCGCAGGCTGCTCAAAGGCAGTCCAAGTTGGTAATCAATTCCCTCTTTACGAGCAAAAGTCTTGGCCAACTCATCAGTTCTATCATGCATTCGGAGACCAATATGGGAAGAAATCCACAGAAGACAGACTCTGACTCCATCATTGATTATTTCATTATATCTGTGTCTAGCTTCAGAGACAAGCACGTCACAGTTATGCTTTGGGGAGCTGAGGGCAGTCAAGGATGACAAGGAGTCACTTACAATTAGGGTGTCAACGTTAGATTCATATACGCGCTCGAGTGCAAGGATTATGGCAACCAATAGGCAGTTGATATGACGGTATTAATGGTAACCACATATGTGATCAATGTGCGTCCAACACGAAGCACAATCTCCGCAAGCCCAACTAGGTGAGTACGAACATGGACACGAAATGAAACACACACTGATACATATATATATGTGCAGACACACACACACACACACACATACACATTCACACAAAGATCTAGAAGTTGATATCACGCCAAACCTGTCTCCTAAATCACACATCAAAATAATAACATCAGCGGCCTATTCAGGACTGGCTAACATCAGAACTGCCTTCAGAAACCTGTGTAAGGAATCCTTCAGAACCTTGTATACCACATATGTAAGGCCAATTCTGGAGTATGCAGCCCCCGCATGGAGCCCATACCCTGTCAAGCACAAGACGAAGATGGAAAAAGTTCAGAAGTATGCCACTAGGCTAATCCCAGAACTACAAGCATGAGTTATGAGGAAAACCTGTGTGAACTGCACCTCACATCGCTGGAAGACAGAAGAGCTCGGGGAGATATGATCAACACATACAAAATTCTCAGGGGAATTGACAGGGTAGACAAGGATGGATTATTTAACACAGGTGGTACACGCACAAGGGGACACAGGTTTAGTGCCCAAATGAGCCACAGAGACATTGGAAAGAACTTTTTCATTGCTAGAGTAATTTGTAAATGGAATGCACTATTAAGTGATGTCGTGGAGACTGACTCTATAGACAGTTTCAAATATAGATATGATAGAGCTCGAGACGCTCAGGAACCTGTACATCAGTTGGTTGACAGTTGAGAGGCGGGATCAAAGAGCCAACGTTCAGCCCTTGCAAGCACAACTAGGTGAGTACAACTAGGTGAATACACAGTCACCTCAGCTCACCTCACCTTCTTCTCACCTCAGTGAGAGGGTCGGATAGACCCCACCCAGCCATCTCACACACACACACACACAAATATGCAGACACACAAACACATGTACGCACAAACACACACACGTGGGGGGAAAGTGTGGGGGGGGGGGAAGGTCCTAGCATGGATAAGGAACTACCTAACAGGAAGGAGCCAAAGAGTTACGGTAAGGGGCGAGAAGTCGGACTGGTGAACAGTAACAAGTGGAGTACCACAAGGATCGGTGCTGGGACCAATTCTATTTCTTGTATATGTTAACGACATGTTTACAGGCGTAGAGTCCTACATGTCGATGTTTGCGGATGACGCAAAGTTGATGAGAAGAGTTGTGACAGATGAGGATTGCAGGATCCTCCAAGAGGACCTGAACAGGTTGCAGAGATGGTCAGAGAAATGGCTACTGGAATTCAACATGAGCAAATGTAAAGTTATGGAAATGGGACTAGGAGATAGGAGACCAAAGGGACAGTACACAGTGAAGGGGAACAGCCTACCTGTGACGACGCGTGAAAGAGACCTGGGGGTGGACGTAACACCTAATCTATCTCCTGAGGCACATATAAATAGGATAACGACAGCAGCGTACTCTACACTGGCAAAAGTTAGAACATCATTCAGAAACCTAAGTAAGGAGGCATTTAGGGCGCTTTACACTGCCTACGTGAGGCCAGTCTTAGAGTATGCCGCCTCATCATGGAGTCCCCATCTGAAGAAGCATATAATGAAACTGGAAAAGGTTCAGAGGTTTGCAACGAGACTCGTCCCAGAGCTACGAGGGATGGGGTATGAGGAGCGCCTGAGGGAACTGTGCCTTACGACATTAGAAAGAAGAAGGGAGAGGGGGGGACATGATAGGAACGTATAAGATACTCAGAGGGATTGACAGAGTGGACATAGACGAAATGTTCACACTGAATATTAACAGAACGAGGGGACATGGATGGAAGCTTGAAACTCAGATGAGTCACAGAGATGTTAGGAAGTTTTCTTTTAGCGTGAGAGTAGTGGGAAAATGGAATGCACTTCAGGAACAGGTTGTTGAAGCAAATACTATTCATAATTTTAAAACCAGATATGATAAGGAAATGGGACAGGAGTCATTGCTGTAAACAACCGATGCTCGAAAGGCGGGATCCAAGAGTCAATGCTCGATCCTGCAGACACAACTAGGTGAGTACAACTAGGTGAGTACACACAGACACAGACACACACACACACACACACACACACACACACACACACACACACACACACACACACACACACACACACACACACACACACACACACACACACACACACAAAGGTGTGTGGGGCCCCAAGGTTGGGGGCCTCGTAGCCTGGTGGATAGCGCGCAGGACTCGTAATTCTGTGGCGCGGGTTCGATTCCCGCACGAGGCAGAAACAAATGGGCAAAGTTTCTTTCACCCTAAGTGCCCCTGTTACCTAGCAGTAAATAGGTACCTGGGAGTTAGTCAGCTGTCACGGGCTGCTTCCTGGGGTGTATGTGTGTGTGGTGTGGGGGAAAAAAAAAAGGAAAAAAAAAAAAGTAGTTAGTAAGTTAGTAGTTAGTAAACAGTTGATTGACAGTTGAGAGGCGGGCCGAAAGAGCAAAGCTCAACCCCCGCAAAAACACAACTAGTAAACACACACACACGCACACACACACACACACACACACACACACACACACACACGCACACACACACACACACGCACACACACACACACACACACACACACACACATACTGTTTCACACAACCAGCTACCCAGTAACACAAGCGGGGAGGGCAACCCCACCACCCTCCTCTGCATAGAAAACCCTCCTTTCCTTCCTGTTCATCCCATACCCTTCCTGTCCTTCCTCCTTCACTTGACCCCCCACCCCTCATCCCAGTATCCTCTGCAACCCTGGTATCCACAACACAAATCCTCACACCCATGGCACAGCTTCCTCCACCAGCAGAACATTCACCAAGGAGGAGATTTGAGAAGGGACAGAAGAAAGTGAGCCTCAAGGCAATGTACACTATCATAGATGGTATTTCAAATAAGGCAAATGAACTTGGAGAATGGGTACTAGAGGAAAACCCAGACATAATAGCTCTCACAGAAACAAAGCTGACGAAAACAATAACAAAAGCAGTGTTCCCACAGGACTATTATGTTATGAGGAAAGAGAGAGAAGGAAGAGGTGGTGGTGGTGTAGCTCTGCTGGTAATAAAAGGCTGAGATTTTGAGGAGTTGGTTGTTCAGGGATGTGAAGGTTTCAGTGACTACATAATAGGAACAGTAACAACTGGAGGGCAAAAAATTATAGTCGTAGTCATACATAATCCACCACCAAATGACAGAAGACCCAGACAGGAATATGATAGAAACAATATAGCCACCATTAACATAATAGAGAGAGCAGCTTCTGTTGCTAGCAGTAATGGATCTGGACTACTAATCATGGAAGACTTCAACCATGGGAAGATAGATTGGGAGAACAGAGACCCGCATGAAGGACCAGAAACATGGAGAGCTAAGCTGCTGGGCGTGGCAACAAGAAACTTTCTAAGCCAGCACATCAGGGATCCAACAAGAATGAGAGGAGAGGATGAACCAGCAATGCTTGATCTGATATTTACCCTAAATGAGTGGGATATATGGGAAGTCAAGATGGAAGCACCCTTGGGAATGAGTGATCACAGTGTATTGAACTTTGAGTACCTGGTAGAGCTAGGAATTATCCACCCCCGAAAAAGGACTAGGAAACAAAAGGCTGGCATACCGAAAGGGAAATTATGAGGAGATGAGAAGCTTCCAAAGGGAAATACCTCGGGACACAGTCCTCAGAGCTAAGTCTGTACAAGATATGATGGACTATGCCACCCAAAAGTGTCAGGAGGCAGTAAGCAGATACATCCCGGCCCAAAAGGAAAAATCCGAGAAACAAAACAAGAATCCATGGTACAATAGGGCATGTATGGAAGCAAAGAAACTGAACAAAAGTGCATGGAGGAACTTCCGGAAAAACAGAACTCCAGAAAGCAGAGAGAGATACCAGAGAACCAGGAATGAGTATGTCAGGGTGAGAAGAGAAGCAGAGAAAAGTTATGAAAATGATATAGCAAACAAAGCCAAGACCGAACCAAAGCTACTCCACAGTCACATCAGAAGGAAAACGACAGTGAAAGAACAGGTGGTGAAACTTAGAACAGGCGAGGACAGGCATACAGAGAATGACAAAGAGGTGTGTGATGAACTCAACAAGAGGTTCCAAGAGGTCTTCATAACAGAACAAGGTGAGGTCACTGTGCTAGGAGAAAGGGACGTAAACTAGGCGGCCTTGGAAGAGTTTGAAATTACGAGAGAGGAGGTCAAGAGACACCTGCTGGATCTGGATGTTAGAAAGGCTGTTGGTCCAGACGGGATCTCGCCATGGGTACTGAAAGAGTGTGCAGAGGCACTTTGCTTGCCACTCTCCATAGTGTATAGTAGGTCACTGGAGACGGGAGACCTACCAGAAATATGGAAGACGGCAAATGTGGTCCCAATATACAAAAAGGGCAACAGGCTTGAAACACTGAACTACATGCCAGTATCCTTGACTTGTATACCATGCAAGGTGATGGAGAAGATCGTGAGAAAAAACCTGGTAGCACATCTGGAGAGAAGGGACTTCGTGACAAATCGACAACATGGGTTCAGGGAGGGTAAATCTTGCCTGACTGGCTTAATAGAATTCTATGACCAGGCGACACAGATTAAGGAAGAAAGAGAGGGCTGGGCGGACTGCATTTTCTTGGATTGTCGGAAAGCCTTTGACACAGTACCGCATAAGAGGCTGGTACATAACCTGGAGAGACAGGCAGGTGTAGCTGGTAAGGTGCTCCAGTGGATAAGGGAGTACCTAAGCAATAGGAAGCAGAGAGTTACGGTGAGGGGTCAGACCTCCGATTGGCGTGAAGTCACCAGTGGAGTCCCACAGGGCTCTGTACTCGGTCCTATCATGTTTCTGATATATGTAAATGATCTCCCGGAGGGTATAGATTCATTTCTCTCAATGTTTGCGGACGATGCCAAAATTATGAGAAGGATTAAGACAGAAGAGGACTGTTTGAGGCTTCAAGAAGACCTAGACAAACTGCAGGAATGGTCGAACAAGTGGTTGTTAGAGTTTAACCCAACCAAATGTAATATATTGAAGATAGGTGTAGGGAGCAGTAGGCCAAATACAAGGCATCTTCTGGGAGAGGAAATCCTTCAGGAGTCAGAGAAAGAAAAAGACTTGGGAGTTGATATCACGCCAGACCTGTCTCCTGCAGCACATATCAAGAGGATAACATCAGCGGCATATGCCAGGCTGGCCAACATACGAACGGCATTCAGAAATTTGTGTAAAGAATCATTCAGAACTTTGTATACCACATATGTCAGGCCAATCCTGGAGTATGCAGCCCCAGCATGGAGTCCATATCTAGTCAAGGATAAGATTATACTGGAAAAGGTTCAAAGATTTGCCACCAGACTAGTACCCGAGCTGAGAGGTATGAGCTACGAGGAGAGACTATGGGAATTGAACCTCACTTCGCTTGAAGACAGAAGAGTTAGGGGGGACATGATCACTACATTCAAGATTCTCAAGGGAATTGATAGGGTAGATAAAGACAGGCTATTTAACACAAGGGGCACACGCACGAGGGGACACAGGTGGAAACTGAGCGCCCAAATGAGCCACAGAGATATTAGAAAGAACTTTTTTAGTGTCAGAGTGGTTGACAAATGGAATGCATTAGGAAGTGATGTGGTGGAGGCTGACTCCATACACAGTTTCAAGTGTAGATATGATAGAGCACAATAGGTTCAGGAATCTGTACACCTGTTGATTGACGGTTGAGAGGCGGGACCAAAGAGCCAGAGCTCAACCCCCGCAAACACAACTAGGTGAGTACACACGCATCTCGAGACATTGAAGTGTTACGGAGACAAGAAACATAGCTTTTGGCACAGGAGTGTATACAAACGCAGTGATCAAGTTTATAGTGAGCTCCTACAGCGGTAGACCAATTAAGAAAGCTAAAATAAGGTCGAGTGGCAAGATCAGTGTGTACCGATGGGTCAGCCTTGCCAGGACCTATTATTTGCTTACTGAGTGTTGTGTAGTGAAGCGGATTGTAGCATACATAGTGATTAATCCCCCGAAGTGTTTGCACCGTATAGGATCGTATACTAAGTTGCACATAGTGGCTGACGAACATTGAGGAAGATAGGAACGGATGGTATACTAGGAGCACGTGGACACAACATTGATACCAGGGCAGAGGAGAGGACAGGCAACCAACCCCGTCATAAGGACATCTCCTCAAACTCACTTAGGCGTGCTTGCTCGGGGAGAGCTGACTGTAGGTACCCTTCTCTAGGTCATCAATAAGGTGTACAGATTGACTTAAAATAATTAATTTAAAGGACCGCTCACCAATCCCAACCCCCCAACCCCAACTTCCCACGCCTTACACTGTCCAAAAACCACCCCCTCCCCCTCCCCCTATACACAAATACCCCCGTACTTAACACACACACACACACAGTTGATTGACAGTTGAGAGGCGGGACCAAAGAGCCAAAGCTCAAGCCCCGCAAGCACAAATAGGTGAGTACACACACACACACACACACACACACACACACACCCTCCCCTTATACACAAACACCCCCGCACTCAACACACACACACACACTCACACACACACACACACACACACACACACACACACACACACACACACACACACACACACACACACACACACACACACACACACACACACACACACACACACACGGGACCAAAGAGCCAAAGCTCAACCCCCGCAAGCACAAATAGGTGAGTACACACGCACGTACGCACACACACACAAACACACACACACACACACACACACACACACACACACACACACACACACACACACACACACACACACACACACACACACACACACACACACACACACAACCACACACACAACCACACACACACAGGGAGAGAGCACAAGAAGTGAACCCAGATGTAATCGGACTCATTGAAAGAAAACTCTCTGGAATCATAACAAATGCCGTGTTTCCCCAGGAGTATACAGTAATAAGGAAAGAGAGGGAAGGTAGGGGAGAAGGCGGAGTGGCCCTACTCATGAGAAAGGAATGGAGTTTTAAGGAGATGGCCATCCCGGGCTGTGAGGGTTTCAGAGACTACATAGCAGGCACCATGGCAATGGGAGGACCAAGAATAGTAGTAGCAGTAATATACAACCCTCTGCCAAATGACCTAAGACCCAGTCAAGAGTACGAAAACAACAACATGGCAGTTAACACTATGATTGAGAGGGCAGCCTCTGCTGCCTGTAGAAATAGATCCCACCTGCTCATCATGGGGGAATTCAATCACAAAATGATGACTGGGAGAACAAGGAACCGCATGGAGGCGAGGATACGTGGAGAGCCAAACTATTGGAGGTGGTGACTAGAAACTTTTTAACACAGCATGTCAGAGAACCCACAAGGATAAGAGGCAATGACGAACCAGTGAGACTCGACCTAGTCTTCACTCTGAAAAACTCCGACATAAGAGAAATCGGTTTTGAGGACCCAGTAGGCATGAGCGACCACAGTGTACTGGTGTTTGAGTACCTGATTGAAGAAGGGTTATTGAACTCGAGGAGGGATACCGAAACCGAAAGGTTAGCATACCGAAAGGGAAACTATGAGGGGGATAAGAAAATTCCTAACAGATATAGCATGGGAAACAGAGCGCAGGGAAAAGACGGCCCAAGATCTGATGGACTACAGCACGCAGAAGTGCAAGGACGCAGCAAACAAGTTTATCCCAGTTCAAAGGGAAAACAGTGAAATGAAGATGAGACACCCATGGTTAAATCAGAGATGTATGCTAGATAAGCAGCAAAGTAAAAAGGCATGGAGAAACTATAGGAACAGTAGGACACTGGAGAGCAGAGAAAGATAACAGAATGCCAGTAATGAATATGTCAGGATGAGAAGAGAGGCAGAAAGACAATACGAAAATGACATCGCAAGCAATGCAAAGACTCAGCCTAAATTGTTGCATAGCCACATCAGGAGAAAAACAACAGTAAAGGAACAGGTTATGAAATTAAGGATAGGGGCAGAAGGATTCACTACAAACGACAAGGAAGTGTGTGAGGAACCGAATAAGAAATTCCAGGAGGTCTTGACCTTAGAGCAAGGAGAAATTCCAGAGATAAGAGAGGGAATAGCTAACCAGGAACCACTGGAAGAGTTTGAGATTACCAGCGGGGAAGTAAGGAAGTGTTTACTAGAATTGGATGTGACAAAGGCTATAGGCCCAGATGAAATGTCCCCTTGGATACTAGAGGAAGGAGCAAAAGAACTGCGCCTACCACTCTCCATAGTGTATAAAAATCACTGGCAACAGGGGAACTGCCAGATATTTGGAAAGCAGCTAACGTAGTCCCGATATACAAGAAATGAGATAGACAGGAGGCACTGAACTACAGGCCAGTGTCCCTAACCTGCATACCATGCAAGCTGATGGAGAAGATTGTGTGAAGAAAGCTAGTGGAGCATCTGAAGCGAAAGAACTTTGTAACTCAGCATCAACATGGGTTCAGGGATGGCAGGTACTGCCTCACAGGGTTACTTGAATTCTACAACCAGGCAACAAAAATAAGGCAAGAAAGTGAAGGGAGGGCAGACTGCATATTTTTGGATTGCCAGAAAGCCTTTGATACAGTACCACAGAAGAGGCTAGTGAAAAAGCTGGAGATGTAGGCTGGAGTGAAAGGGAAGGTACTCCATTAAAAAGATACATAAAAGAGTACCTAAGCAACAGGAGACAACGAGTCTGTGTGAGGGGTGAGGTCTCAGATTGGTGAGACGTTACAAGTGGAGTCCCGAAGGGGTCAGTCCTTGGACCTATACTGTTTCTGGTATATGTAAATGATCTCCCAGAGGGTATAGATTCGTTTCTCTCAATGTTTGCCGATGATGCAAAAATTATGAGGAGGATTGAAACAGAGGATGATAGTAGGAGGCTACAAGATGACCTAGACAGACTGAGTGAAGGGTCCAACATATGGCTGATGAAGTTCAACCCGAGTTAATGCAAAGTAATGAAACTAGGCAGTGAAAACAGGAGGCCAGACACAGGATACAGAATAGGAGATGAAGTACTTAATGATATAGACAGAGAGAAAGATCTAGGAATTGATATCACACCAAACCTGTCTCCTGAAGCCCACATAAAAAGAACAACGTCTGCGGCATATGCGAGGCTGGCTAACAACAGAACAGTGTTCAGGAACCTGTGTAAGGAATCATTCAGAATCTTGTACACCACATATGTAAGACCAATCCTGGAGTATGCGGCCCCAGCATGGAGGCCTTACCTTGTCAAACATAAGACGAAGCTAGAAAAAGTCCAACGGTATGCCACTAGACTAGTCCCAGAACTAAGACGCATGAGTTACGAGGAAAGGCTGTGGAAAATGCACCTTATGACACTGGAAGACAGAAGAGTAAGGGAAGACATGATCACAACCTACAAAGTCCTCAGGGGAATCAACCGGGTAAACAAGGATAAACTATTCAACACCGGCGGGACGCGAACAAGGAGACACAGGTGAAAACTGAGTACCCACATGAGCCACAGGGACGTTAGAAGGAACTTTTTCAGTGTCAGAGTAGTTAACGGATGGAATGCATTAGGCAGTGATGTGGTGGAGGCTGACTCCATACACAGTTTTAAATGTAGATATGATAGAGCCCAGTAGGCTCAGGAACCTGTACACCAGTTGATTGACAGTTGAGAGGCGGGACCGAGGAGCCAAAGCTCAACCCTCGCAAGTACAAATAGGTGAGTACACACACAGGGTATAGATTCATTTCTCTCAATGTTTGATGACGATGCCAAAATTATGAGAAGGATTA
Organism: Procambarus clarkii; assembly: GCF_040958095.1. Classification (NCBI taxonomy): domain Eukaryota; kingdom Metazoa; phylum Arthropoda; class Malacostraca; order Decapoda; family Cambaridae; genus Procambarus; species Procambarus clarkii. The sequence goes on along the minus strand of NC_091183.1, from coordinate 7,207,907 downwards.
AGACAGAGGAGGACTGCTTGAGGTTTCAAGAAGACCTTGACAAGCTGAAGGAATGGTCTAACAAATGGTTGTTAGATTTTATTCCAAGCAAATGTAATGTAATGGAGATAGGCGTAGGGAGCAGGAGGCCAGATACAAGGTATCATCTGGGAGATGAAATTCTTCATGAGTCAGAGAGAGAAAAAGTCTTGGGGGTTAACATCACGCCAGACCTGTCCCCTGCAGCCCATATCAAGAGGATAACATCAGCGGCATATGCCAGGCTGGCCAACATAAGAACGGCATTCAGAAACTTGCGTAAAGAATCATTCAGAAATTTGAATACCACATATGTCAGGCCAATCCTGGAGTATGCAGCCCCAGCATGGAGTCCATATCTAGACAAGGATAAGACTAGACTGGAAAAGGTTCAAAGGTTTGCCACCAGACTAGTACCCGAGCTGAGAGGTATGAGCTACGAGGAGAGGCTACGGGAATTAAACCTCACGTCGCTGGAAGACAGAAGAGTTAGGGGGGACATGATCACCACATTCAGAATTCTCAAGGGAATTGATAGGGTAGATAAAGACACGCTATTTAACACAAGAGGCACACGCACTAGGAGACACAGGAGGAAACTGAGTGCCCAAATGAGTCACAGAGATATTAGAAAGAACTTTTTTAGTGTCAGAGTGGTTGACAAATGGAATGCATTAGGAAGTGATGTGGTGGAGGCTGACTCCATACACAGTTTCAAGTGTAGATATGATAGAGCCTAATAGGCTCAGGAACCTGTACACCTGTTGATTGACGGTTGAGAGGCGGGACCAAAGAGCCAGAGCTCAACCCCCGCAAGCACAATTAGGTGAATTAGGTGAGTACACGCACACACACACGTGTACCTGGTAGATTGCACGTGTACCTGGGAGTCTGGTGGATAGCGCGCAGGACTGGTGATTCTGTGGCGCGGGTTCGATTACCGCACCAGGCAGAAACAAATGGGCAAAGTTTCTTTCACCCTGATGCCCCTATTACCTAGCAGTAAATAGGTACCTTGGAGTTAGTCACCTGTCACGGGCTGCTTCCTGGGGAGTGCGTGTGTGTGTGTGGTGTGGGAGAAAAAAAAGTAGTTAGTTACAGTTGATTTTCAGTTGAGAGGCGGGCAGAAAGAGCAGAGCTCAACCCCCGCAAGCACAACTAGGTGAAATACACACACATACACACACACACACACACACACACACACACACACACACACACACACACACACACACACACACACACACACACACACACACACACACACACACACACACACACACACACACACACACACACACACACACACACACAGGGTGGGTGTGGGTGTGTGTGTGGACTGTCTGAAAACCTTTGACACAGTACCCCATAAAAGGTTGATGCATAAGCTGGAGAAACAGGCAGGAGTAACTGGTAGGGCGCTCAAGTGGATAACGGAATACCTAAGCAATAGGAAACAGAGAGTTACAGTGAGGGGTGAGACCTCAGATTGGCGTGAAGTCACCAGTGGAGTCCCACAGGGCTCTGTACTCGCACCTATACTGTTTCTGATATACGTAAATGATCTCCCAGAGGGTATAACTTCATTTTTCCCAATGTTTGCTGACGATGCCAAAATTATGAAAAGGATTAAAACAGAGGAGGACAGCTTGAGGCTTCAAGAAGACCTGGACAAGCTGCAAGAATGGTCGAATGCAAGAAAGGTTGTTAGAGTTTAACCCAAGCAAATGTAATGTAATGAAGATAGGTGTAGGGAACAGGAGCCCAGGTACAAGGTATCATTTTCGAGAGGAAATACTTCAAGAGTCAGAGAGAGAGAGAGACAGACGTGGGGGTTGATATCACGCCAGACCTGTCCCCCGAAGCTCATATCAAGAGGATAACATTAGAAGCATATACCAGGTTGGCTAACATAAGAACGGCCTTTAGAAACCTGTATAAGGAATCTTTCAGAACATTATATACCACATATGTCAGACCAATCCTGGAGTATGCGACTCCAGCTTGGAGTCCATATCTAGTCAAGCATAAGACAAAACTGGAAAAGGTTCAAAGGTTTGCCATCAGACTAGTACCCGAACTGAGGGATATACACAAATCCACAAGGGCCGTGACGATGATTGGAACCTGCGTTCGATAGCATCCCAGACGCTGCCTTAATTGGCTTTGCTACGACATGGCCAAAAGGAGTTGAAACCGAAGTTTTACTGAACTTACTGGATCCTGCAGCCTCTCGGAGGCACAAACCAGGGTTTTACACAACTCCCCACATGCACTCGAGCTATGTCAATAGGCCGTTCTCCCTCTTCGCTCATTTCATTTCAAATTTCAGGTACTCATGTACGGCAAAAATGAGGATCTGAAACATAATTCAGGGTACATAACACAATCGAATCTTCCCATAGTAGAAAAACAGCATGTCAAGGATTTGGGAATAATGATGTCCGACGATCTAAGGTTTAGGGAGCATAACCAAGCAAATATCGCGTCAGCCAGAACAATGATCGGATGGATTACGAGAACTTTCAGATCCAGGGATCCCATCACAATGGTTGTACTTTTCAAGTCGCTTGTGTTGTCCCGTCTCGAGTACTGCTCAGTACTCACTTTCCCTTTCAGAGCAGGAGAGATTGCTGAAATAGAGGGAATACAGAGAACATATACGGCACGCATAGACGAGATAAAACACCTAAATTATTGGGATCGTCTCAAAGCTCTCCAAATGTACTCTCTAGAAAGGAGACGAGAGAGATACCAAATAATATACACCTGGAAAATACTGGAGGGTCAGGTCCCAAATCTACACAGTAAAATAACAACGTACTGGAGTGAACGATATGGAAGAAAATGGAAATGCAATGTAAAATGCTCTTGCATGTAATGAAGTAAGGGCGAAGAGGGAGAACGGTCTATTGACATAGTTCGAGTGCATGGGGAGAGTTGTGTAAAACCCAGGTTTGTGCCTCGGAGAGGCTGCAGAATCCAGTATGTTCAGTAGAACTTCGGTTTCAACTCCTTTTGACCATGTCGTAGCTCAGTCGATTAAGGTAGCGTCAGGGATGTTCTCGGACGCAGGATCGAATCCTCGCTAGGGCCCTTGTGGATTTGTTCATTTGATGCATCACGCAATTGTGATTTCTGTGTGTACTGAGGGGTATGAGCTACGAGGAGAGACTACGGGAATTAAACCTCACGTCACTGGAGGACAGAAGAGTTAGAGGGGACATGATCACCACATACAAGATTCTCAGAGGAATTGATAGGGGTAGATAAGGACAGACTACTTAACACAAGGGGCACACGCACTAGGGGACACAGGTGGAAATTGAGTGCCCAAATGAGCCACAGAGACGTTAGAAAGAATTTTTTCAGTGTCAAAGTAGTAGAAAAATGGAATGCATTAGGAAGTGATGTGATGGAGGCTGACTCCATGTACTGCTTTAAGTGTAGATATAATAGAGCCCAGAAGGCTCAGGATTCTGTACACCAGTTGATTGACAGTTAAAAGGCAGGACCAAAGAGCCAGAGCTTAACCCCCGCAAGCACAATTAGGTGAGTACACACACGGGCACACTCATTCATGGTAGAAAACATAAGTCACACATAAGTGAGAAGGTCAAGTGACAGACCTCACCACACACCTTCCCACTCACCTACTCTCCAAAAACACTCCTCCCTCCACACACGTAAACCGACCACTATAGATCAAGTAACACGATCCCCACACCCCCTCCCCACTAGCACCCACGTCATCCCCTCTCCCTCATCCCTCACCCCACTCTCCCTCTCTCTCGCCCTCTTTCTCTCTCCCTTTCTCTCTTGCCTTTTCTCTCTTTCTTCCTCTCTTTTGCCCCCTCTTTCTCACCCTCTCTCCCTCTCGCCCTCTCTCTCTCGTCTCTCTCTCTCTCTCTCTCTCTCTCTCTCTCTCTCTCTCTCTCTCTCTCTCTCTCTCTCTCTCTCTCTCTCTCTCTCTCTCTCTCTCTCTCTCTCTCTCTCTCTCTCTCTCTCTCTCTCTCTCTCTCTCTCTCTCTCTCTCTCTCTCTCTCTCTCTCTCTCTCTCTCTCTCTCTCTCTCTCTCTCTCTCTCTCTCTCTCTCTCTCTCTCTCTCTCTCTCTCTCTCTCTCTCCCTCTCTCTCTCTCTCTCTCTCTCTCTCTCTCTCTCTCTCTCTCTCTCTCTCTCTCTCTCTCTCTCTCTCTCTCTCTCTCTCTCTCTCTCTCTCTCTCTCTCTCTCTCTCTCTCTCTCTCTCTCTTTCTCTCTCTCTCTCTCTCTTTCTCTTTCTCTCTCACCTTTGCTGAAATGCTGAGGACGATCCCAGAAGCCATGTCCAGAGTCAACGAAGTTGCAATGAAAGCAGTAACTTCACATGAGGCAGCTAGATGCACGAGCCAGCTAATTGAAACAAAAAGAGCTGCATTCGTGATAGGTATTAAGGAACAACAAGGTTCCAAGCAGGAAGAGTTGAGAGCTAAGGACAAAGCTGCAGTGTCAAGGATACTGAAGGAGATGCAAATGGAAGAGCTGAACAATGCATAGAAAAGTACCTCTGGATTGGCCAGTACAACAAAGACAAAAATCAATTGATCAAGGTAGTATTATTCAGGAATGAGGCCATCAAAGAGAACATCCCAATAAAGAAGAGCAAACTGAAAAATGTAAGGAAATACAGAGAGGTATACCTTCAGAGGGACATGACCAGGGACGAGATAATAAGGGCAGCAGATGCAAGAATAAGGTGCAGGTTGAGGGGAAGGGAGCCAGGGAACCTCAGCCTCCCGCCCAACAATCCCATAGGAGTAACACCCCATCCCACCACCCCATAGGAGCCCCCCCCCACCCCAAGGACAAACCCTCCCTTGCCCCTACAAAATGCCCACCATCCCACCCAAATTTTCCCTTCCACCTTTCTTACCCCCTTACCCCCCCACGTCCTCCATGTCTCCCCTCCCTCGCCCCCCCCACGTCCTCCATGTCTCCCCTCCCTCACCCTCCCCCCGTCCTCCATGTCTCCCCTCCCTCGCCCCCCCACCTATCCTCCATGTCTCCCCCTCTCTCACCCCCCTGTCCTCCATGTCTCCCATCCCTCACCCCCCTGTCCTCCATGTCTACCCTCCCTCGCCCGCCCCACATCCTCCATGTCTCCCACTGTCCTCCATGTCTCCCCTCCCTCGCCCTCCCCCCATCCTCCATGTTTCCCCCCGTCCTCCATGTCTCCTTCTCCAAATAAAACCAAATGAGCATGGTAAACAACAAGCTCAATTCCAACACAATATCACACAAAATAATTAAATCAAAATGAAAATAAATCAAAATCTATGAAAATTCCATTTATCAATGCAATTGGAAACATTGAAATGGAACAGTAACATTTTTAATGTAGCGTATGTTGCTATTAAGTGCAACTGATGGCGCTGTTTTTAAAAAAAAACATATTTTTACCTGTCACATGTGTGGCATCTATATAGTACATATATAAAAACACGCATGTATTCGAATGGAACGTTGCATCAAAATTTCAAAGCAATCGGTGAAGAATTTTCGGAGATTACCGCGTGTGTTGCTCTTACGTCCAACAGATGGTGCTGTTTTCAGAAAAGCATGTTTTTTTGTCACAGGATAGACATATATATAATAGGTATATAAAAACATGCGTCTATTCTGATGCAACGTTGTGTCAAAAATTTCAACACATTTGGTATAGAGGTTTCAAAGATTTCCCTCACTTGAAAAACTTATGAATAAAACAGTTTAAAAAAAAATGTTTTATTCCTATCACACGCGTGACATCTATATAGTATGTATATAAAAACAGGTTTGGATATGAATAGAACGTTGTGTCAAAATTTCAAAGCAATCGGTGAAGAACTTTTGGAGATTAGCTATTTTGAACAAATGAGCATTTAAATTGTTATATATATAGATATATAAATACTAGCTGTCCTCGGCCAGAGCAACCTTCCCCTTTCTCCCTGTCCACCCCACCATTCCCCTCTCCCCCATCCCCTCGTCGCCCCAACCATTCATCACTCCCCTCGTCCTCCCCACCCTTTCCCACGCTCTCCCATCCCATTGTCCTCCCCATCATCCCCCAGTCCAGCGTCCCCTAGTCAATGTAACTATTCCCCACGCCACCATCTCCCAAACCCCCGTCCCCCCTACCATTCCCCCTTCCTCATTCCTTCGTCCTTTCCTCCATCCCCCACTTCCGTGTTCCCTTGTCCTCCCCACCATTTTCCATTCCCCTGTCCCTTTGTTCCCACCATTTCCACCTGCCCCGTCCCCTCATCCTCCCCACTATTCCCCACTCCCTCGCCCGATGCATTCCCAAATGATCTGACGTTCCCATCAGAAAATTGGGAACATCAAATGATCAGATGTTCCCCATCACTGAAATATAAGGAAAACAATTAAAAAACGTAATGAAAAACAATGAAAAAATAGAAAAACAAACTATACTCACCAAATGAACGGTATGGTAAACAACACGGCTTTAATTCCAATGCAATGTCACACAAAATAAATAAATAAAAATAAAAATAAATAAAAATCTATGAAAATTCTATTTGTCAGTGCAACTGCAAACATTGAAATGGAATTGCAACATATTTAGCATAGCGTGTGTTGCTCTTACGTGCAATAGATAGCAGTGTTTCATGAAAAAAATGTTTCCATTCATTACTTACGAAATGAGCAGTATGGTAAACAAGCTCAATTACAATGCAATATCACACAAAATAATTAAATCAAAATGAAAATAAATCGATATCTATAAAAATTCATCTTATCAATGCAATCGGAAACATTGAAATTTAATGGTAACATATTTAGTATAGTGTATGTTGCTATTAAGTGCAACTGATGGCGCTGTATTTAATAGAGCATGTTTTTACCAGTCACAGGTGTGGCATCAATATAGTAGGTATGTAAAAACAAACACATTTTCGAATGGAACGGTGTGTCAACATTTCATAGCAATCAGAGAAGAACTTTCAAAGAATCTCATACTCTCTGACCAAACTAAATTCCAAAGAGTAACGAAGGACACTTCAGCCAAAATGAAATCGAAGGTAAACAGATTGATCAAAAAAGGGAACACCAAGAAATCTGGATTCCACCTTCCTAAGGTTATTGGGGAATACAAACCTGGGTATGCGTATAGAAATGTCACGACCCACAAGCCTGGAAACCACTTTGGCCAATCATCAGCCAGATACCCACACCCACTACAGACTGGCTAAGTGACTCAACGGCTTGCTGACTTCTTATGTACCTTGTGCTTTCAGCCTGAAGTCTCCAGAGGAATTTGTTGACTTACTGCGAGGAACACGGGCCACAAGGATAAGAGCCTCGTTGAATGTAAAATCACTGTTTACCAACGTACCTGTGGATGAAACAATCGGGATGATATCGGACAGAGTGTATTGTGACTCCTCTTGACATACCAAAAAACATACTTAGGAAACTACTCCAAGCTTGCACTAAAGAGGCACCTTTCTTGGGCCCAGATGGGCACATGTATAAGCAAGAAGATGGGGTCGCCATGGGTTCTCCCCTAGGTGTCCTGTTTGGGTACTTCTACATGGGTACCATCGAGCAGAAGGTCTTAGTTGACATGGACTTGAAACCTGCCATATACTGCAGGTATGTTGACGACATTTTTATAATATATAATATAATATTAAAATAATATTTAAGATAAATCAATATGAAACTGTTTATTGAAAATAAAGAAAATCACTCGGCCTCAGCATCTTGTAATATATATATATAATATATATATATATATATATATATATATATATATATATATATATATATATATATATATATATTTATATATATATATATATATATATATTTATATATATATATATATATATATATATATATATATATATATATATATATATATATATATATATATGCGGAAAATCCATAGAGAAATATGAAATGAGGTGAACGTTTCGGCTTTGTTAAAGCCTTTGTCAACACCAGACTGACTGAGTCAGTCAGTCTGGTGTTGACAAAGGCTTTAACAAAGCCGAAACGTTCACCTCATTTCATATTTCTCTGTGGATTTTCCGCATAAAATGATCAGTGTTTTGTGATCGTCAATTGCATATATATATATATATATATATATATATATATATATATATATATTAGTATATTTTGGTAGCAGTCTTTCCTGTAGACATATATTATTAAATATGACCGAAAAAGTAAGATTAATAATTCTAACACGAATTTTCTCAATCTTTCGTACATTACGCTTCACTGTTGGAGGTAAATCAAAAATCACTTCTCCAAAATTCATTTTTTATTTCTAGTCTGACGCGACACGGGCGCGTTTCGTAAAACTTATTACATTTTCAAAGACTTCACAAATACACAACTGATTAGAACTTACGTCTCTCTGATATTATATCTACATTTGAGTGAGGTGGGAAGGGTGATGTGGCATTAACACAAGACAGAACAGGAGGGGATATTAATAGGGTATTAAAAGTATCAACACAAGACAGAACAGAAACAATGGGTATTGAATAGAAGTGTTTGTAGAAAGCCTATTGGTCCATATTTCTTGATGCTTCTATATTGGAGCGGAGTCTTGAGGTGGGTAGAATATAGTTGTGCAATAATTGGCTGTTGATTGCTGGTGTTGACTTCTTGATGTGTAGTGCCTCGCAAACGTCAAGCCGCCTGCTATCGCTGTATCTATCGATGATTTCTGTGTTGTTTACTATGATTTCTCTGGCGATGGTTTGGTTATGGGAAGAGATTATATGTTCCTTAATGGAGCCCTGTTGCTTATGCATCATCCCTACAGACAAAAATCAGAGGATACAACTGACGATTTACTATAAAACCAGAAAAACGGCCAGCCTACTCATGAGAAACTCTCCAGACACAAAACAGAACGCTTTAAAAGAGACTAACGTCGTCTATGCCTTCAAATGCCCACTTGGGGACTGTAAGCTCCAAAAAACCCAGTATATAGGCAAGACAACAACATCTCTTTCTAGGCGTTTAACGATGCATAAGCAACAGGGCTCCATTAAGGAACATATAATCTCTTCCCGTAACCAAACCATCGCCAGAGAAATCCTAGTAAACAACACAGAAATCATCGATAGATACAGCGATAGCAGGCGGCTTGACGTTTGCGAGGCACTACACATCAAGAAGTCAACACCAGCAATCAACAGCCAATTATTGCACAACTATATTCTACCCACCTCAAGACTCCGCTCCAATATAGAAGCATCAAGAAATATGGACCAATAGGCTTTCTACAAACACTTCTATTCAATACCCATTGTTTCTGTTCTTTCTTGTGTTGATACTTTTAATACCCTATTAATATCCCCTCCTGTTCTGTCTTGTGTTATGCCACATCACCCTTCCCACCTTACTCAAATGTAGATATAATATCAGAGAGACGTAAGTTCTAATCAGTTGTGTATTTGTGAAGTCTTTGAAAATGTAATAAGTTTTACGAAACGCGCCCGTGTCGCGTCAGACTAGAAATAAAAATTAATTTTGGAGAAGTGATTTTTGATTTACCTCCAACAGTGAAGCGTAATGTACGAAAGATTGAGAAAATTCGTGTTAGAATTATTAATCTTACTTTTTCGGTCATATTTAATAATATATATATTATTAAATATGACTGAAAAAGTAAGATTAATAATTCTAACACGAATTTTCTCAATCTTTCGTACATTTCTTTTCACTGTTGGAGGTAATTCAAAAATCAATTCTCCAAAATTCATTTTTATTTCTTGTCTTACGCGACACTTGAGCGCGTTTCGTAAAACTTATTACATTTTCAAAGACTTTACACATACACAACTGAATAGAACTTACATATCTCAGATTTGTTTATATCTACATTTGAGTGAGGTGGATGGGGTGAGGTGGTATTTAATAGGGTATTAATTTCATCAACACAAGACAGAACACGAAACAATGGGTATTGAAATGGAAGTGATTGTAGAAAGCCTATTGGGCCATATTTCTTGATGCTTCTATATTGGAGCGGAGTCTTGAGGTGGGTAGAATATAGTTGTGCATTAATTGACTGTTGATTGCTGGTGTTGACTTCTTAATGTGCAGTGCCTCGCAAACGTCAAGCTGTCTGCTATCGCTGTATCTATCGATGATTTCTGTGTTGTTTGCTAAGAATTCTCTGGTGATGGTTTGTTTGTGGGAAGAGATAATATGTTCCTTAATGTAGCCCTGTTGCTTATGCATCGTTAAACGCCTGGAAAGATATATATATATATATATGTATATATATATATATATATATATATATATATATATATATATATATATATATATATATATATATATACATATATATATATATATATTATTATATATGACCGAAAAAGTAAGATTAATAATTCTAACACGAATTTTCTCAATCTTTCGTACATTTCTTAGGTTCGGTCATATATCTACGTTAATTTTAACTCCAATAAAAAAAAAATTGACCTCATACATAATGAAATGGGTAGCTTTATCATTTCATAAGAAAAAAATTAGAGAAAATATAATAATTCAGGAAAACTTGGCTTATTTGGCAAATCGGGCCTTGCATAGTAGGCTGAGAAGTGCGTTCTGGCTACTAGGTACGACATATATATATATATATATATATATATATATATATATATATATATATATATATATATATATATATATATATATATATATATATATATATATATATATATATATATATATATATATGTCGTACCTAGTAGCCAGAACGCACTTCTCAGCCTACTATGCAAGGTCAAATTTGCATAATAAGCCAAGTTTTCATGAATTATTTGTTTTTCGACTACCTAACCTATCTAACCTAACCTAACCTAACTTTTTCGGCTACCTAACCAAACCTAACCTATAAAGATAGGTTAGGTTAGGTTAGGTAGGGTTGGTTAGGTTCAGTCATATATCTACGTTAATTTTAACTCCAATAAAAAAAAATTGACCTCATACATAATGAAATGGGTAGCTTTATCATTTCATAAGAAAAAAATTAGAGAAAATATATTAATTCAGGAAAACTTGGCTTATTAGGCAAATCGGGCCTTGCATTGTAGCCTGAGAAGTGAGTTCTGGCTACTAGGTACGACATATATATATATATATATATATATATATATATATGTCATATATATATGTCGTACCTAGTAGCCAGAACGCACTTCTCAGCCTACTATGCAAGGCCCGATTTGCCTAATAAGCCAAGTTTTCATGAATTAATGTTTTTTCGACTACCTAACCTACCTAACCTAACCTAACCTAACTTTTTTGGCTACCTAACCTAACCTAACCTATAAAGATTGGCTAGGTTAGGTTTGGTAGGGTTGGTTAGGTTTGGTCATATATCTACGTTAATTTTAACTAGAATTAAACAAAATTGACCTCATACATATTGAAATGGGTAACTTTATCATTTCATAGGAAGAAAATTAGAGAAAATATATTAATTCAGTAAAACTTGGCTTATTAGGCAAATCGGGCCTTGCATAGTAGGCTGAGAAGTGCGTTCTGGCTACTAGGTACGACATATATATATTTATATATATTTATATATATATATATATATATGTCGTACCTAGTAGCCAGAACGCACTTCTTGGCCTACTATTCAAGGCCCCATTTGCCTAATAAGCCAAGTTTTCCTGAATTAATATATTTTCTCTAATTTTCTTTTTATGAAATGATAAAGCTACCCATTTCATTGTGTATGAGGTCAATTTTTTTTTATTAGAGTTAAAATTAACGTAGATATATGACCGAACCTAACCAACCCTACCTAACCTAACCTAACCTATCTTTATAGGTTAGGTTAGGTTAGGTAGCAGAAAAAGCTAGGTTAGGTTAGGTTAGGTAGGTTAGGTAGTCGAAAAACAATTAATTCATGAAAACTTGGCTTATTAGGCAAATCGGGCCATGCATAGTAGGGTGAGAAGTGTGTTTGGCTACTAGGTCGACATATATATATATAAATATATATAAATATATATATATATATATATATATATATATATATATATATATATATATATATATATATATATATATATATATATATATATATATATATATATATATATATATATAGTGACAGTGTTCCCCCCCCTTATATTTCTCCAACGCCAGCTGTAAGAGTCATATTCCACTTTTCCCGAACGTTCCCTACGCTCCGGGGAACAATTTGACACATATGGGAGCGTGGAGTGTTCTTGCATTGGCGAGAAATTCGCAAAAGAAGAGTGTTTTGGCCTGTGGTATGGGCCCTTTAGGACGCCAATATGGCGCCGGGCCCTCCGTTTTACCGCCATAACGGTATGATGTCAGGGGCACCAGATTGGTCAGGAACAGTGACGTGGCACAGGGTGCCAAGGAGAAACGCCCCTGGCAAGTATGACATCATGAGAGCAAGGGGGTCCGGACATCGCGTTATGGTGGTGCCAGCAGTTTGACATGACACGTCGAGGAGGTCGGACGTGTGATCGAGGGTCCTGTCAGTTTGACAGTTTACCCCACTCCGGTGGATTTTACGCATCACCCAGTAGTCTGCAAGCACCCTCTGAGGTCTTCCTTTATTCCATGTGTTGGACCGAAGAAGGAATCGATGAGAATTGAGCAGCAAGTGCTCCAGTGACAGGTGCTTTGCAAGAAGTGAAGTCTGTGCAGTGACGTATGGGACGTCTGAGCAAGTTCACCCGTTTAGTGACGATGTAGCGGCTGGGCCAATCGACTGAGAGTCAGTAGAAGAACGGAACTAGCTGGGAATCAGGACGACTGCAGCCGAAACAAAGGACTGCAGACGTAGTTGTGAGGAGAAGTCGATGGGTAGGAGACCGACTCCAACCCTTCAGGAAGTTGTGGAGGAGCAAGGGCTTGCAGAGGATAGAGCATGGTGATGACGCATTATTTTGAGATGTTGAAGAGGTTCCTGGAGAGAACATCAGTGTGTGTGTGGGGGGCGTTCCTTACAACGAGTCAAGAGCCGGGACCAAGAACTTTAGTTCAACTCTCAACAGAGGGCGAGTCCACATCATTCAGGTGGAAGTAGGTAATTCAGTTTTCCCTCCCCATTCCCCTTTAGTCAGCTATTTTAGCCAGAGTATCTTCTATGTTGTGAGCAGGGCTCACCAATGTCTATGTCATAGTAAGGTACAGTTGTGCAGAGAGATGCTGTAGAGAGCTCTCACAAGATATATATGTCGTGTGTGAGTGCCCCTGTGATTTATCGAAGAGATTCCTGTGTCAAGGACATTTACATTTATGTGACATTAATATTATAAGTTTGTGTCAGAATATATACATATATAAATGTACCATTTATTAATTTAAGGCTGTGTGCCTTGTATTGACTAATTATTGCTAATATTGATGAAATGATCTATATGTATGCTGGAGTATTGAATAACATATTCATGTGTACAGTGATTTAATGTGTTATTGCCATTGAAGTGACTTACAGTGTTTTAGGCCAGTACAGTGATTTATTGCATTTATTAACATTACTGTGATATATGGTGTTTAATGCCATTACTGTGAGTTACTGTGTTAATTGCCATTGAAGTGATTTATTGAGCTTAAGGCCAGTGCAGTGATTATTGCATTTAACGCCATTATAGCAAGATATTGTGTTGATTGCCAGTATTATGTTCACTGTGAATTTAAAGAAATAGGCGCTTAACGCCAGGACAACAAGTACACAGAGATTATACAGCAAGGGGGCGTGGCAGCAGGGAATGACAGGAGGGGGAGTGTTGCCGTCTTGTTGTGTTCCTGATTTATGAAGAGGGAGTGATCTGCTGCCATGTACTTCGTCGCCTTGTTGTTGATATAGAGATATAATACTTAAATATTTTAAGTAAAATACAAAACTACCTTCGCGTTTGTATTATCCCTCCATTACTTGTTGGTATTGAGATTATTGAGTCCATATAAAGAGAGTGATTGAGATATATATACCTGCCTGTTACCAGATTTAATTAGTGTGCTCTCTGCCACTATTACCACAATTCCACAATACCACTGACGTGTTACTGGACACGGAGAACACCAGTTGACGACCTTTCAGTTGGCAGTGGAGCCCTTTGTCGGGGCGGGCACACGTTCAAGAGAGTAGATCATGTTCCCACTCACCCTCAGGCTACAAGTGCAGCCGGAGGTAGACTGGGAGGCTCTCCAGGTGAACAGTGGTACCTTGAGGATGGAGTGAAGACCTGCAGGGCTACAGTAAGTAACAGTTACCACTACTAGTACTTGGTGGTGACTGTTGAGGTTTAGTGAAACCCCAACATTGGTGACCTTGCCAGGATAATAAGTACGGTCACTTACTTACTTACGCGAAACCCCGACATTGGCGACTTTGCCAGGATTATGATCAAGTATTACGATCAAGGATTACGATCAAGGATAACAATAATGGTTGCGAGAGTGGTACTTAATAGTGGGCATAGTATCAGGTACAGGTAACATAATCACTCATAGCACAAGTATGGAGGACGATAAGGTGGCAAAGTTTATTGATACCAGAGATGAGCAGGTGCTGGAGGATTGCACCAAGGCGCAGCTGCAGTTGATAGCTGACCTCTTTGGGATAAAGTTAAGATCCTCCAAAGTGGGTGAGAGGAGACTCGAAATTGTGGCACAGCTCAGGGCCCGAGATGAGGCTTTAGGGGAGGAATAGCCACAGACACCTGCCAGTGCAGGGGAGAACTTGAGCGTCGGTGGAAGCAGTAGGGGATCCAGGGCAGCAGGCGCAGCGTCAAGCTGGAGATTATGAAGCTGCATCTGGAGGCACAGTTGAGACGGGAAGAGCGTGAGCACGAAGCACAGTTGAAACGTGAAGAACGAGAAGCACAGCTGAAGCGTGAGGAACAGGAATGAGAAGCACCGTTGAAGAGTGAGGAGCAGGAACGAGAAGCACAGCTGAAGCGTGAAGAAGCACAGCTGAAACGTGAAGAACGAGAGGCACAGCTGAGATGGGAAGAGCATGAGCATGAAGCACAGCTGAGATGGGAGGAGCGCGAGCTGGAAGCTAAGCTGAAGCAGCAAGAAATTGAAGCTAACAGAGAGGTTGAGCTGAAGCGGGCTGAACTAGGGCTAGCCCCACCTGCTCCTCCACAGCAGGAAGACCACCGGGTGCGTGAACGAGATTTACCGGTCTTCGTGCCTAATGAGGCTGAGGGTTTCTTTGACCACTTCGAGAGAGTAGCAACCTTGAAGAAGTGGCCAAGGGCAGAGTCGGCGGAGCTGGTCCAGGGTAGGCTCACCGGTGAAGCTCGTGAGGCCTACAACATGCTTGACCTCAAGGAATGCACCAACTATGATGCTGTCAAGAGAGCAGTGCTCCACTCTTTCAAGCTGACGCCAGAATGTTATAGGAAATGATTCAGAGAATGTACCCGTTCGCCAGGTGAATCTTATGCAGAGACGGCGAGGGACATGGAGAGAAAATTCCTGAAGTGGTTGGGATCTGAAGGGGCTAAGTCAGCTGAGGATGTCAAGAGGCTCATGGTCATGGAGAAATTTATGTCCGTGCTCTCTCCTGAGATCAGGATTAGAGTCAAGGAGGCGGACATAAAGGACTTGAGGGCTGCTGCTGACAGAGCTGACATGGAGGAAGCCTTGCGACCGTGCAGAGAGGGATCGCACCGACCGCCAGTATATTCCGGATATGGGAATAGTTTCAGGAAGACGGACGGATGGAGGACATGAACGAGTTCCCCCAAGTCCCACCTCTCGAGTGGAGACGGTAGGGGATCGAAGAGTTCTGCGGAACCGGCCAAGAAGCCCCTAGCTGAGAGTGCAGGAGTTGTTGCTGTGACGAGAGACGCTGCGAAGGAGATGACAGAAGGCGCGAGGAAGACCCACGGAGCGACGGCCTCTGGAGGCGTGGCCAGGGCGAGCGGTGGTGGAAGGTCACCGCCAAGGAGGGTCTGCTGCTACAACTGCAGAGGATTGGGACACATCTCGTGGGAATGCAGACGCCCTAAGCAGCGGGGGGACGTTGCTTTCGTTCGGGTGGAGGACCAAGAGGCCGAGAGGGTGCGTGATGAGCCCGTACCAAGTGGGGAGAAAAGAGTTCACCCGTTCGTGTGTCAGGGGACCGTAAGGGTGGGGGACGCAGACCCCATTCCTGTGAAGATATTGACAGACACTGGGGGCTGATTTTACCCTGGTGTGTAGAACCCTGTTCCCCGAGGGTTACGAGAGTACCAGTGTGGGGGTGGCAGTTGTGACCACTGTGGGAGGCCCAGTGAGGATGCCCCTGCACGAGGTGACTTTAGATTCTGATTATGGCTGCCAGACCCTAGTGGTAGGGGTCTGTGCCTCGATGCCCAAGATGGAGGCCCAAGTCATCCTTGGGAATGACGCCTGTGGAGGATGTGTCCTCCCTAACCTCGTGAAAGGCGAGGAGTGCTTGGAGCACTATATAGAGAAAGGCGGAGTATTGGGCGCCTGTGGGAACGAGAAGGAAATCGCCTAGGTGGCGTTCCCTGTGTGTGCTGTGATCCCAAGACACTGCAACGGACACGAAGTGAGTGGATCTGATGGGGCTGAAGAAGAGTCGTCTGACAGCCTAGGAGTCAATCACCTCTTCGTGGAACCCGGAGGACAAGTGGAGGGCAATGGCAACCTGGAGGGTGAGCTACAGGTGACCCTCGCCAGTTCTCTTGGAGTGGACCGCACTCGTCTGGGGGAGCTACAGCAGGTGGAGTTCCCGGATTTGATTCAGGAGGCCAAAGGAGGATGTGTTGGTCCCGAGAGGGCCACTCACTTTTATATGCAGGACGGAATGCTAATGAGACAATGGAGGCCGGAGAAGAATGACTAGGTACGAGGCACCAGGTAGTGTTGCTGGCCCAGTGCAGAGCGGCAGTGCTGGATATGTCGCACTCCGTGGATTCTGCCGGTCACTTGGGGGTGACCAAAACTTTGCGCAAGATCAGGGACCATTTCTATTGGCCGGGCATGGACGCCGACGTGAGGCGTCACTGTAAGACGTGCTTACCTTGCCAAAGGGCATGGAAAAGACAACCCGCTATACCAAGGGCCCTATTAGTCCCTGTTCCTGCATTTGGGCCTACATTTGAGCGTCTGTTGGTTGACGGGGTAGGACCGTTGCCACGGACGAAGAAAGGAAATACCTACCTGATGACCATCATGTGTGCATCGACAAGATTTCCGGAAGCTGTCCCGATGCGACGTTTGACGTCGAAGGGTGTAGCCGGGCAGTTACGTTTTTTCTCTTGGGTGAGAATGCCCAGGGAACTCCAGACGGACTGCGGGAGTGTGTTCCAGTCCAAATGGTTCAGACAGACTGTGACAAATTGGGGAGTGACTCAGATTCGGTCGTCGCCCTACCGACCGTAGTCGCAAGGGGCGATCGAAAGGTTTCACTCCACCCTGAAAACTATTCTTAGAGTGTTCTGTGCCAAACAAGGAGCTGAGTGGGATGAGGCAGTGTACCCTGCGTTGTTTGCCATACGAAACGCTGTCGTAGAATCGTTAGGTTTCTCACCGTTCCAGCTGGTATTTGGACATGAGGTACGGAGTCCTCTGTCCATGCTGAAAGAGCAATGGGAACCAGGAGTGACCGTGGAAACGGTCAACGAGTATTTTCAGAAGTTTAAGGAGCGCCTCGCTTTGGCAAAGGAACTAGCCGGAAAACATTTGAAGGAGGCGCAGCGCAAGATGTCGGAGTGGTATGACAAGAAAGCTATGCCAAGAGAGTTCCAGGTTGGGTCCCAGGTTATGGTCTTGCTGCCAGGGAAGAGCCGTGTGACTGAGTCACGATTTGAGGGACCATACAAGGTACTACGACGGTTGGGCCCAGTGAACTACGAAGTTAGCAAGCCAGACAGACCCCGCAAGACACAGGTGTGTCATATTGACCGCCTGAAGCCTTTCTTCCCTGAGGAAGGAGGAGCCGCCGGGCAGGACGGAACAATGACTCGAGATCCCCAGCAGAAAGTGGTCTTGTGCATGCAGATGGAGCAAGAACTTCCAGGGGAGGAAGGAAAGTGGTCCAGGGCGGACGGCACCCATCTCTCCAATTCAGAGAGTTTGGAGAAGATCGAAGATAAGCCCCAACATCTGGAAGGACGACAGAGAGCGGACCTGATGGACCTGTTGAGAGAGAATGCCTCTCTTTTTACCGACGTGCCCCGACGCCACAAGAGTGTAACGCACGAGGTAGAGGTGAGGAACGCGAGGCCCATTAAGCAGAGCGCTTATAGGGTCAGCCCAGAGAAGCGAGAATTGATGAGGAGGGAGGTAGAGTACGTCCTTGAGAACGACCTTGCAAAGCCTAGCAACAGCGAGTGGAGTTCCAGGTGCTTGTTAGTAAAGAAAAGCGAAGGTACATTCTGCTTTTGTACAGACTACAGAAAGGTGAACTCCATCACTGTGGCAGATTCCCACCCCATGCCTAGGGTGAGTGATTGCATTGATCAGGTGAGTAGTGCCAGATACGTATCCAAGGTCGACCTGCTCAAGGGGTACTACCAGATCTCGTTGACTCCCGAGGCCCGAAAGATATCAGCTTTCGTAACACCGGACAGGCTGTATTAGTACAAAGTGTTGCCTTTCGGGATGAAGAACAGCGGTAGTTGTTTCCAGCGCATGATGAACGAGTTGCTGAGGGGAGCCGAAGGCTGCACGGTGTACATTGATGACATAGTAGTGTACGCCGACGATTAGGAGTCACACCTAGAACGACTCAGAGAGCTATTCAGGAGGCTGGAAGATGCTAACCTGACCGTGAACCTAGCCAAAGGTGAGTTTGGGAAGGCCCATCTGGAGTACCTAGGCTTCGTCATCGGTCAAGGAGAGGTAACCCCTATGGACCACAAAGTATCAGCGATTAGAGGGTACCCAGTGCCCAGGACACGTAAGGAACTCCTGAGATATCTTGGGATGATCGGATACTATTGTGGTTTCTGCAAGAACTTTTCCATGGTAGTGCATCCCCTGACCGAATTACTCTCTAAGAATGTACGATGTAAGTGGGGAGAGGCCTGCCAGCAGTCTTTTGAGAAGACGAAGAACCTGTTGACACAGGCCCCAGTATTGATATCCCCAGATTTTTCAGCCAGATTCATTCTGTATGTAGATGCCAGTGATGTTGGGATAGGAGCCATGTTGGCCCAGGAAAGGAGCGAGGTACATAGGCCTGTCGCTTTTTACTCCAAGAAGTTTGTGAAGTACCAGCGTGCCTATAGTACCGTCGAGAATGAGGCTTTGGCTTTAGTAATGGCCTTAAAGCACTTCGACGTGTACGTGGGAGGAGGTGCGAGGCCTGTTCTTGTCTTTACAGATCACAACCCCCTGACCTTCCTGTACAAGATGAGGAAATCCAACCAGAGGCTGACGAGGTGGGCATTACTACTGCAGGAATACTGGTTGGAAATCAAGCACATCAGAGAGAAGGACAATGTGGTAGCGGATGCCCTGTCCCGAGTACACTAAACCGATATGACTCTTATTTTAAGGGGAGGGGTATGTGATGGTGTTCCATCCCCCCTTATATTTCCCCACGCCAGCTGTAGGAGTCATATTCCACTTTTCCCGAACGTTCTCTATGTTCCGGGGAACAATTTGACATATGTGGGAGCGTGGAGTGTTCTCGCGTTGGCGAGAAATTCGAAAAAGAAGAGTGTTTTGGCCTGTGGTATAGGCCCTTTAGGACGCCAATATGGCGCCGGCCCCTCTGTTTTACCGCCAAAACGGTATGACGTCAGTGGCACCAGATTGGTCAGGAACAGTGACGTGGCACAGGGAGCCAATGAGAAACGCCCCTGGCAAGTATGACGTCACGAGAGCAAGGGGGGTCAGGACATCACGCCCCGGTGGTGCCAGCAGTTTGACACGACACGTCGAGGAGGTCGGACGTGTGATTGAGGGTCCTGTCAGTTTGACAGTTTACCCCACTCCGGTGGATTTTACGCGTCACCCAGTAGTCTGCAAGCACCCTGTGAGGTCTTCCTTTATTCCACGTGTTGGACCGAAGAAGGAATCGACGAGAATTGAGCAGCAAGTGCTCCAGTGACAGGTGCTTTGCAAGAAGTGAAATATTTGCAGTGACGTATGGGACGTCTGAGCAAGTTCACCCATTTAGTGACGAAGTAGCAGCTAGGCCAATCCACCGAGAGTCAGTAGAAGAACGGACCTAGCTGGGAATCAGGACGACTGCAGCCAAAACAAAGGACTGTAGACGTAGTTGTGAGGAGAAGTTGACGGGTAGGAGACCGAATCCAACCCTTCAGGAAGTTGTGGAGGAGCACGGGCCTGCAGAGGATAGAGCACGGTGAAGACGCGTTTTTTTGAGGTGTTGAAGAGGTTCCTGGAGAGAGCATTAATCTTAGCAAAAATCTTAGCAAACAACACAGAAATCATCGATAGATACAGCGATAGCAGGCGGCTTGACGTCTGCGAGGCACTACACATCAAGAAGTCAACACCAGCAATCAACAGCCAATTAATGCACAACTATATTCTACCCACTTTAAGACTCCGCTCCAATATAGAAGCATAAAGAAATATGGACCAATAGGCTTTCTACAATTACTTCCATTCAATACCCATTGTTTTGTGTTCTGTCTTGTGTTTGAATTTAATACCCATTCAATACCCATTGTTTCGTGTTCTGTCTTGTGTTGGAATTTAATACCCATTGAATACCCATTGTTGAAAGTTCGTTTTTCACCTCATCCACCTCACCCAAATTTAGATATAAACCTCTAAGATGTGTAAGCTCTATTCAGTTTCAGTTGTGTGTTTGTAAACAAAAGTCTTTGAAAATGTAATAAGTTTTACGAAACGCGCTCAAGTGTCGCGTCAGACTAGAAATAAAAATGAATTTTGGAGAATTGATCTTTGAATTACCATCAACTGTATATATATATATATATATATATATATATATATATATATATATATATATATATATATATATATATATATATATATATATATATATATATATATATATATATATATATATATATATATATATATTTATATATATATATAGTTGCATATTGTCCTGGGGACCATTCAGGCTTGTTCGCATATATATATATATATATATATATATATATATATATATATATATATATATATATATATATATATATATGTCGTACCTAGTAGCCAGAACGCACTTCTCAGCCTACTATGCAAGGCCCGATTTGCCTAATAAGCCAAGTTTTCATGAATTAATATATTTTCTCTAATTTTTTTCTTATGAAATGATAAAGCTATCCATTCCATTCTGTATGAGGTCAATTTTTTTTATTGGAGTTAAAATTAACGTAGATATAGGACCGAACCTAACCAACCCTACCTAACCTAACCTAGCCTATCTTTATAGGTTAGGTTAGGTTAGGTAGCCGAAAAATTAGGTTAGGTTAGGTTAGGTAGGTTAGGTTGTCGAAAAACAATTAATTCATGAAAACTTGGCTTATTGGGCAAATCGGGCCTTGCATAGTAGGCTGAGAAGTGCGTTCTGGCTACTAGGTACGACATATATATATATATATATATATATATATATATATATATATATATATATATATATATATATATATATATATATATATATATATGCGAACAAGCCTGAATGGTCCCCAGGACTATATGCGAATGAAAACTCACACCCCAGAAGTGACTCGAACCCATACTCCCAGAAGCGACGCAACTGGTAACTACAGGGCGCCTTAATCCGCTTGACCATCACGGCCGTCAAAAGGAAGTGATAGCCGAGGCTATTTGAGCCACTTCCCCGACGGCAACTCGGATGGTAATCTTGGGCATAGCATTTCACCAAATCACCTCATTCTTTGGGGCACACGTGAGGAACACAAATGCGAACAAGCCTGAATGGTCCCCAGGACTATATGCGAATGAAAACTCACACCCCAGAAGTGACTCGAACCCATACTCCCAGAAGCGACGCAACTGGTAACTACAGGGCGCCTTAATCCGCTTGACCATCACGGCCGTCAAAAGGAAGTGATAGCCGAGGCTATTTGAGCCACTTCCCCGACGGCAACTCGGATGGTAATCTTGGGCATAGCATTTCACCAAATCACCTCATTCTTTGGGGCACACGTGAGGAACACAAATGCGAACAAGCCTGAATGGTCCCCAGGACTATATGCGAATGAAAACTCACACCCCAGAAGTGACTCGAACCCATACTCCCAGAAGCGACGCAACTGGTAACTACAGGGCGCCTTAATCCGCTTGACCATCACGGCCGTCAAAAGGAAGTGATAGCCGAGGCTATTTGAGCCACTTCCCCGACGGCAACTCGGATGGTAATCTTGGGCATAGCATTTCACCAAATCACCTCATTCTTTGGGGCACACATGAGGAACACAAATGCGAACAAGCCTGAATGGTCCCCAGGACTATATGCGAATGAAAACTCACACCCCAGAAGTGACTCGAACCCATACTCCCAGAAGCGACGCAACTGGTAACTACAGGGCGCCTTAATCCGCTTGACCATCACGGCCGTCAAAAGGAAGTGATAGCCGAGGCTATTTGAGCCACTTCCCCGACGGCAACTCGGATGGTAATCTTGGGCATAGCATTTCACCAAATCACCTCATTCTTTGGGGCACACGTGAGGAACACAAATGCGAACAAGCCTGAATGGTCCCCAGGACTATATGCGAATGAAAACTCACACCCCAGACGGCCGTGATGGTCAAGCGGATTAAGGCGCCCTGTAGTTACCAGTTGCGTCGCTTCTGGGAGTATGGGTTCGAGTCACTTCTGGGGTGTGAGTTTTCATTCGCATATAGTCCTGGGGACCATTCAGGCTTGTTCGCATTTGTGTTCCTCACGTGTGCCCCAAAGAATGAGGTGATTTGGTGAAATGCTATGCCCAAGATTACCATCCGAGTTGCCGTCGGGGAAGTGGCTCAAATAGCCTCGGCTATCACTTCCTTTTGACGGCCGTGATGGTCAAGCGGATTAAGGCGCCCTGTAGTTACCAGTTGCGTCGCTTCTGGGAGTATGGGTTCGAGTCACTTCTGGGGTGTGAGTTTTCATTCGCATATAGTCCTGGGGACCATTCAGGCTTGTTCGCATTTGTGTTCCTCACGTGTGCCCCAAAGAATGAGGTGATTTGGTGAAATGCTATGCCCAAGATTACCATCCGAGTTGCCGTCGGGGAAGTGGCTCAAATAGCCTCGGCTATCACTTCCTTTTGACGGCCGTGATGGTCAAGCGGATTAAGGCGCCCTGTAGTTACCAGTTGCGTCGCTTCTGGGAGTATGGGTTCGAGTCACTTCTGGGGTGTGAGTTTTCATTCGCATATAGTCCTGGGGACCATTCAGGCTTGTTCGCATTTGTGTTCCTCACGTGTGCCCCAAAGAATGAGGTGATTTGGTGAAATGCTATGCCCAAGATTACCATCCGAGTTGCCGTCGGGGAAGTGGCTCAAATAGCCTCGGCTATCACTTCCTTTTGACGGCCGTGATGGTCAAGCGGATTAAGGCGCCCTGTAGTTACCAGTTGCGTCGCTTCTGGGAGTATGGGTTCGAGTCACTTCTGGGGTGTGAGTTTTCATTCGCATATAGTCCTGGGGACCATTCAGGCTTGTTCGCATTTGTGTTCCTCACGTGTGCCCCAAAGAATGAGGTGATTTGGTGAAATGCTATGCCCAAGATTACCATCCGAGTTGCCGTCGGGGAAGTGGCTCAAATAGCCTCGGCTATCACTTCCTTTTGACGGCCGTGATGGTCAAGCGGATTAAGGCGCCCTGTAGTTACCAGTTGCGTCGCTTCTGGGAGTATGGGTTCGAGTCACTTCTGGGGTGTGAGTTTTCATTCGCATATAGTCCTGGGGACCATTCAGGCTTGTTCGCATTTGTGTTCCTCACGTGTGCCCCAAAGAATGAGGTGATTTGGTGAAATGCTATGCCCAAGATTACCATCCGAGTTGCCGTCGGGGAAGTGGCTCAAATAGCCTCGGCTATCACTTCCTTTTGACGGCCGTGATGGTCAAGCGGATTAAGGCGCCCTGTAGTTACCAGTTGCGTCGCTTCTGGGAGTATGGGTTCGAGTCACTTCTGGGGTGTGAGTTTTCATTCGCATATAGTCCTGGGGACCATTCAGGCTTGTTCGCATTTGTGTTCCTCACGTGTGCCCCAAAGAATGAGGTGATTTGGTGAAATGCTATGCCCAAGATTACCATCCGAGTTGCCGTCGGGGAAGTGGCTCAAATAGCCTCGGCTATCACTTCCTTTTGACGGCCGTGATGGTCAAGCGGATTAAGGCGCCCTGTAGTTACCAGTTGCGTCGCTTCTGGGAGTATGGGTTCGAGTCACTTCTGGGGTGTGAGTTTTCATTCATATATATATATATATATATATATATGCGAACAAGCCTAAATGGTCCCCAGGACAATATGCAACTATATATATATATATATATATATATATATATATATATATATATATATATATATATATATATATATATATATATATATATGTCGTACCTAGTAGCCAGAACGCACTTCTCAGCCTACTATGCAAGGCCCGATTTGCCTAATAAGCCAAGTTTTCATGAATTAATTGTTTTTCGATTACCTAACCTACCTAACCTAACTTTTTCGGCTACCTAACCTAACCTAACCTATAAAGATAGGTTAGGTTAGGTTAGGTAGGGTTGGTTAGGTTCGGTCATATATCTACGTTAATTTTAACTCCAATAAAAAAAAAATTGACCTCATACATAATGAAATGGGTAGCTTTATAATATCATCAGAAAAAAAATAGAGAAAATATATTAATTCAGGAAAACTTGGCTTATTAGGCAAATCGGGCCTTGCATAGTAGGCTGAGAAGTGCATTCTGGCTACTAGGTACAACATATATATATATATATATATATATATATATATATATATATATATATATATATATATATATATATATATATATATATATATATATATATATATATATGCAATAATGATCACAAAAACACTGATCCAAGTATGCAGAATAACCACATGTGAAAAATAGAAAATGCTTAACGCGTTTTCGGCTAATTCGCCTTCAACAGAGCAAAGTAGAATGAAGATAAGAAAACATTGCTGATCAGACCTTTATATCCTCATGGGCAGATTACCTGACCACCAAAAATAAGTGGAGGAAAGGAATTATAAGAAAGAAGGTAACTGCAGAAGGCCTATTGCCACATACGAGGCAGCTCCTATTAATATCTCCAAGTGCCATACGTGTTAAATGATTGCTATATTGTTTTGACGTCCTATATTAAGGCTTAAATAGGGATCCAACTTGTACATACCGGGGCTCACATTAAGGCTGTTGTTACAATGTTTGATCAGAGCAGACTCGATCACGTTTTGTTCAACAAAATCCTTACTTTTAACAATACATTTTGCCCCTGTGAAGTCGATAGAATGATTACATAAAATAGAATGTAAATACAATGCACTGGAGTGCTGGGCTGTACGAATAGCATATGAATGCTGTTTTAAACGCGAGGAAAGAGATTTACCTGTCTGGCTGATGTAAACACATGCACACTCATTACAAGGGATGGAATACACACAACCTGCTACAGACGAGGGTGAGTTCTTAATTAACATGGACTTAACTGTATTATCATTTTTGAACACTAGATTAATATTGAGGTTCTTCAGGGCTAGGGCAAGATTTACTAGACCATCAGAATATGGTAATACCAACGAATTTTTCAGTTCTGGTTTAGACTTAGTAGTCTGTTTGCCGAAAGTTCTTTTTGCTTGACCAAACGCAAGATCCAAGATCGATTTTGGGTATTTTAACTTCTTCCCAATTTCAAATATATTTGTTATTTCTTCATCAAAAAATTCCGGACTGCAAACTCTCAGTGCTCTGAGAAACATACCAGAAAAAACTGCCCGCTTGACCTGAACATGATGATTTGAATAGAAATGTACATACGAGCACACATTGGTAGAACTCCTATACACATTGAATTTGAAACTCCTACCAATTCTATGAATCATGATGTCTAAAAAAGGCAGAACACCATTCACTTCGTTCTCAATTGTGAATTTAATTGACGGAACCAGCGAATTGATTTGATTGAGAAAATCAGTTTCGTCATGGTTAACCGGCCACAGGCATAAAATATCGTCAACGTACCTATACCAAAGCAAATTTGAGGGTAAAATCCTGGGAAAGATATTTGTTTCAAAACATTCCATGTACACATTGCTCAAAACAGGGGAGAGGGGATTACCCATCGCCATGCCAAATGTTTGTTTATAAAATGAATCATTAAAGCTGAAATAATTATCTTTAATGCACAATTTTATAAGTTCAATAATGGTGTAGTAGGTAAAGTTAAATTATACCTTGGGAGTAGATCCCGTAAGAATGACAACAGATCATCAACAGGAACCCTTGATGCTTCTATATTGGTGCGCAGATATCAAGCCGCCTGCTATCACTGTATCTATCGATGATTTCCGTGTTTTTTGTTAAGACTTCTCTGGTGATGGTTTGGTTGTGGGAAGAGATTATATATTACGAGTATAAATTGGGTAAATTAAAGGAAAGAATGGAAGTAACTGCAAAGGGCCTATTGGCCCATATTTCTTGATGCTTCTATATTGGTGCGGAGTCTTGAAGTGGGTAGAATATAGTTGTGCATTAATTGGCTATTGATTGCTGGTGTTGACTTCATGATGTGTAGTGCCTCGCAGATGTCAAGCCGCCTGCTATAGCTGTATCTATCGTTGAATTCTGTGTTGTTTGTTAAGATTTCTCTGGTGATGGTCTGGTTGTGGGAAGAGATTATATGTTCCTTAATGAAGCCCTGTTGCTTATGCATCGTTAATCGCCTGGAAAGAGATGTTGTCTTGCCTGTATACTGAGTTCTTTGAGGCTTACAGTCCCCAAGTGGGCATTTAAAGGCATAGATGATGTTGGTCTCTTTTAAAGCGTTCTGCTTTGTGTCTGCTGAGTTTCTCATGAGTAGATTGGCCGTTTTTTTGGTTTTCTAGTAAATCGTCAATTGTGTCTTCTGATTTTTGTCTGTAGGGATAACGTTCCTATCAACAATATCTTTCAGGACCCTTTCCTCCGTTTTATGAGCTGTGGAAAAGAAGTTCCTGTAAAATAGTCTAATAAGGGGTAAAGGTGTTGTGTTAGTTGTCTCTTCAGAGGCTGCATGGCGTTTCACCTTCCTTCTTATGATGTCTTCAACGAAACCATTGGAGAAACCGTTGTTGACTAGGACCTGCCTTACCCTACAGATTTCTTCATCGACTTGCTTCCATCCTGAGCTGTGGCTGAGAGCACGGTCGACATAAGCGTTAACAACACTATTCTTGTACCTGTCTTGGGAGTCACTGTTGGCATTGAGGCACATTCCTATGTTTGTTTCCTTAGTGTAGACTGCAGTGTGGAAACCTCCGCTCCTTTCCATAACTGTTACATCTAGAAAGGGCAGCTTCCCATCCTTCTCCATCTCGTAAGTGAAACGCAACACAGAATTCCGCTCAAATGCCTCCTTCAGCTCCTGCAGATGTCTGACATCAGGTACCTGTGTAAAAACGTCGTCAACATACCTGCAGTATATGGCCGGTTTCAAGTTCATGTCGACTAAGACCTTTTGTTCGATGGTACCCATGTACAATTTTGCAAACAGGACACCTAGGGAGAACTCATGGCGACCCCATCTACTTGCTTATACATGTGCCCATCCGGGCTCAAGAAGGGTGCCTCTTTAGTACAAGCTTGGAGTAGTTTCCTTAGAATGTTTTCTGGTATGTCAAGAGGAGTACAGGCTGGATCACGATAAACTCTGTCCGCTATCATCCCGATTGTTTCATCCACAGGTACATTGGTAAACAGTGATTCTACGTCCAACGACGCTCTTATCCCTGTGGCCCGTGTTCCCCGCAGTATGTCAACAAATTGTCATATATTGTAAGTCATATATATATATATATATATATATATATATATATATACCCACAGCCTCAGAGAAGGGAACACAGAGCACTCAGGGAAAAACTTGACATTTAACTCTGAATACGAAAGAGTGTTCACTTCTCCTACCACCCCCTTTTTTTTATTATGATGTACACTTTATTATGCAAGGTTATACAGTTACATATCTGATTTTATACAAAAAATGAACATTAAGAGGACACAAGAAAAAGTTCGCTTCCTAGAGGCTGTAGATTTCCTCGAACTCCTTCGACGCCGGGCAGGAACCGAGGATGCAGCGGGCATTTCCCCTCTGGATCGCGACACTGAGGCGCTGAAAGAGAAAACTTGCTGCTCTAGGGTCTCTTGTGGTGTCAATGAGCTTGGAACCAAGATCCTTAAGAAACCTTCTTGCACTCTCACCCCATGGGCCTAGGGTCTCAGACCCTATTGGAACGAAATTGTACCTTTGATCTAATTGCCTGTACTTGACTGACTTTTGTTTTTCTCTGTGTGTCGCTGCGGCTCCTGCCGTGCCGGCAGAGAGGGTGATGTATGTCGTTGCCAGGGTGGATACGCAAGTATAGTCCCATGCTAACTGCCTGCCACCCTTCCACGGACGCAGTGTGATTCCGTCTGGTCGGCCGGCAAAGCTAACAGAGTCACGGTTCAGTAGGTTGCGGGGCTCTCTCCGCTGGACACTGAGCAGAGGCAAGGCTTCTTTTAATGATGTCGTTGACTTCGTCGTGTCTAGTGTGCCAACCACCCGATTTTCCACAGTGCAGGCCATGCAATCCATATTCGTCAGCATCTGCCTCGCCGCAAATACACCTGTGAACAGTGTGGATAGGGGCAGCAAGGCGGAGAGCGACTGCAATACGGAGCTCCTGCGGATCAAGACGTGTGCCTGTCGCAGACATAGGGACTGCCAGAAGGAAGTCCCCTGCATGGGGAGCCTGCACAGCTGTGAGGCGTGCACGATCACTGGGGGTTGTTGCTGCCTCCAGCAAAGCTGTGGCTTCTTTGTCTACAATGGGGCTGTCCCAACTGGATTGTTTCTTGGCTTTCGGCATGGCTGGTCTGAGTGCTGGGTCTGTCATGGCACCCCATTTCGTGTCACATTCCGTGTAGTGGGGGTCCTGTATCCCCGCTACATCACTCAGGGTGTCAGGTAGAATTTCCTTAACCAGGTCATCTGATGCTGAGGAGGAAGACAGGAAGGCTGGGACTGCAATTTGGGTGGCGGTGCGGACACCCAAGCCACCGAGCCTGACAGGAAGAGTGGCTTGTTTCCACTGGCATTCGTTGAGAGAGAGGTTAACAACTTTTTCCAGCATGGTCTTCAGTAGGAGGTCATACTCGTCAAGCTTTGGGTTGTTGTAAGATGGGGCGCACCTCAGAAAGTAGGTTAGCCTCGGAAGGGATAGGCATTTGGTGAGGAGATAAAAAGCATCGTGGGCATCGATGTCACCTATTCTGTCTTCCATCCTCCTAAGGTCTGCGATTTTCTTGTCGAGGATCTCCTCAATGGCGTTAGACCCGAGGGGAGCTCCAAGGAGGGTGCTGTTCTCGGCCCTAATGACATGGGCTCCAGGCAAGGCAGACCTTATTCTAGCTACGATGTCTGGGTTGGAGGAGACTACTTCACACTTGGAAGGGTTCAGGACGAGACCCAGGCTTACTTCTTGCTCCCTTATTTTCCTGATATCTGACAAGAGGTGGTCTACGGTGCCAGCTATAGTGCCATCATCCAAAAACCAGATGTTGAACTCGCTGGACAAGCTTTCGGTGATTTCTTTTAAGACTAAGCAGAAAAGAAGGGGAGCAAGAGGATCACCTTGCTGAACACCTTCACATGATCTGATTTCATGTTCACCAAAGAGCAGTTTTGACTCGCCACTGTAGCACGATAGTATGAACGGGTAGAGGGGCCGGAAATGGCGATGTACGGCACAAAGTACTGCATCTCTTCTTACCATGTTGAAGGCATTCTTAAAGTCCAGTTTGAGCAGGGCCTTTTCATCAGAAATGTTTGTGATGTATGCTCGTGCTGCATGGGCAGCCGCTTCACAGCCTTGGGGGATTCCAAATCCTAGCTGGATTGGTTTCAGCAATTCAGCCGCTTGCTGGCTGACAACCCTCGTAGCAGCCTTGGCAATCAGGCGTCGGAGAGTGTTGCCAACAGCGATTGGCCTGATTCCTTCGTCCTTCTTTTTGAGAGCACAGAGGGAGGCACCAAAAAAGAGAGGCCTGATGACCTCAGGTATCTCACCAGCCAGACACATGTTGACGAACCTTGTGAGTTCCATAAGAAGATCTTGTGCAGCATCACCAACCGCAGGATTTAACATTTGCTTGATATGTTGAGGTTTTAACCCTGTAAAGCCGCCTGCTGACCCAGGTGGAAAAGAAAGGGCTGCTTTGTAGACCTCAGATTCACCAACTGTTAATGGGTCTGAAATGGTGTCGGCTGATGGCGGAACGATGTTGTCGCCTTGAGGGGCTCTGGGTGGGTGCTTGCTTTGCAGGGCCCGTGCTGTGGCTGAGTTTCGAGGAGCAAT
Source organism: Procambarus clarkii (assembly GCF_040958095.1). Classification (NCBI taxonomy): domain Eukaryota; kingdom Metazoa; phylum Arthropoda; class Malacostraca; order Decapoda; family Cambaridae; genus Procambarus; species Procambarus clarkii. Next base: position 7,177,311 of record NC_091183.1, on the reverse strand, counting down.
TTTCTCGTCACTGGTGAGGACTCTAATAGCACTTGCGGTATTTCCCTCTTCAATTTTCTTGGTGATTTGTGCTCTGATTTTGTACGTTTCCGGTATGTTGTTGTTACCATTTCTGCGGTGGATGTGTTTTGCTCGGAGAGGCAGGCGAACTAGGTTGTCCCCCCTTGGGTATTCATTTATCGCCCTCAGGACTGAGGAAGCAAGTGATTTGTCCCTCCTTGGAGGGACGGTGAGGCATACATTGCCAAACAGAAGGACATTATGCCACGCTTGAATGTTTTCCGGTGCATCATTGACCCTTTTCAGAAGATTACAAAGTTTGGCTGCTGCATTTGGGCGGGCTGCTTTTGGGATGTGTGGTAATGTTCTAGCAGACGTCGCTATGATCGCTTGGGTGAGGTTCTCAGATGAGATTAGGTTAATGGGAGTATATATATATATATATATATATATATATATATATATATATATATATATATATATATATATATATATATATATATATATATATATATATATATATATATATATATATATATATTATTAAATATGACCGAAAAAGTAAGATTAATAATTCTAACACGAATTTTCTCAATCTTTCGTACATTACGCTTCACTGTTGGAGGTAAATCAAAAATCACTTCTCCAAAATTCATTTTTATTTCTAGTCTGACGCGACACGGGCGCGTTTCGTAAAACTTATTACATTTTCAAAGACTTCACAAATACACAACTGATTAGAACTTGCGTTTCCCTGATTTTATATCTACATTTTGAGTGAGGTGGGAAGGGTGATGTGGCATTACATTTGAGTGAGGTGGGAAGGGTGATGTGGCATTAACACAAGACAGAACACTAGGGGATATTAATAGGGTATTAAAAGTATCAACACAAGACAGAACAGAAACAATGGGTGTTGAATAGAAGTGTTTGTAGAAAGCCTATTGGTCCATATTTCTTGATGCTTCTATATTGGAGCGGAGTCTTGAGGTGGGTAGAATATAGTTGTGCAATAATTGGCTGTTGATTGCTGGTGTTGACTTCTTGATGTGTAGTGCCTCGCAAACGTCAAGCCGCCTGCTATCGCTGTATCTATCGATGATTTCTGTGTTGTTTACTAGGATTTCTCTGGCGATGGTTTGGTTATGGGAAGAGATTATATGTTCCTTAATGGAGCCCTGTTGTTTATGCATCGTTAAACGCCTAGAAAGAGATGTTGTTGTCTTGCCTATATACTGGGTTTTTTGGAGCTTACAGTCCCCAAGTGGGCATTTGAAGGCATAGACGACGTTAGTCTCTTTTAAAGCGTTCTGTTTTGTGTCTGGAGAGTTTCTCATGAGTAGGCTGGCCGTTTTTCTGGTTTTATAGTAAATCGTCAGTTGTATCCTCTGATTTTTTTTTTTTTTTTTTTTTTTTTTACATAAAAAAAACTGTATATATATATATATATATATATATATATATATATATATATATATATATATATATATATATATATATATATATATATATATATATATATATATATATATATATGTATTGGTAGCAGTATTTTGTGTAATCATATGTTGTTGAATATAACCGACAGAGTAAGATTAATGATTCTAACACGAATCTTCTCATTGTTTATTATGATTTTTCTTCAGTGTCGAGGGGAGTTGAAAAATTAACTCTCCAAAGTTCATTTTCACGCTTTATTTATGGTCTGACGTCAGAGGCTTCTCGCAAGACACTTCTTACATTTTCAAAGACAATTTTACATACCTTGCTTTATGCTTATATTCGTTTTTGGGTCAGGTGGTAGGACACAAATGGTTTGGGTGTGGTGACAGGACACAAATCAATGGATGCATTGCGTGTTTTCTCTTCTTGCTTCTGTGTTGGTTCGAGGTCTTGAAATGAGTAGAATGTAAGTATGTGTTAATTGGCTGTTGATTGCTGGTGTTGACTTTTTAATGTGTAGGGATTCGCTGATTTCGAGTCTCCTGTTGTTGTTGAATCTGTCGATAAATTCTGTATTGCTTGTTAAGATTTCTCTGTTAATGGTCTGCTTGTTTGAGGAGATTATATGCTTCTTGATGTAGCTTCTGTTGATTGTGCATTGTGAATGGCCTAGAGACGTTGTCTTGCCTATATACTGTGATCTGTGGAGCTGACAGTCCCCAAGTGGGCATGTGACGCCATGCAACCTCTGGAGAGTTAACTAACACACCACTTGTACCTCCTATTACACTGTTTTACAGGAACCTCATTTTGACGGCTCATAAAACGGAGAATAGTGTCCTGAAAGATATTAGTAATGGGAACGTTATCCCACAGAAAAAAACTCAGAAGATACAACTAAAGCTGCTCCACAGCCACATCAGGAGGAAAACAGCAGTGGAGGAACAAGTGATGAAACTGAGTAAAGGGGAGAACAGATACACAGAGAATGGCAAGGAGGTGTGTGAAGAACTCAACAAGAGATTCCAGGAGGTCTTCACAATAGAACAAGGAGAAGCCCCTGCACTAAATGAGGACGAGGCAAACCAAGCAACCTTGGAGGACTTTGATCTAACCAGTGATGAGGTCAAAAGGTGTCTGCTGGAGCTGGTTGTGACAAAGGCTGTTGGCCCTGACAGAATCTCACCATGGATACTAAAGGAAGGTGCAGAAGCACTAAGTGTGCCACTTTTTATGGTATACAACAGGTCACTGGAAACAGGAGACTTACCAGAAAGTTGGAAGACAGCCAACGTAGTCCCAATATAAAAGAAGGGCGACAGGCAAGTGGCACTGAACTACAGGCCAGTTTCCCTAACTTGTATACCATGCAAGGTGATGGAGTAGATCATGAGGAAAAGGCTCGTAGACCATCTGCAGGGAAATAACTTTGTAATGCACCACCAACATGGGTTCAGGGATGGTAAATCGTTCCTCACAGGTTTAATAGGCTAATTTGCCTGGCTATGACCAGGCAACAAAAATTAGGCAGGAAAGAGAAGGGTGGGCCAACTGCATTTTCCTGGACTGCCAGAAAGCCATTAACACAGTACCCCATAAAAGGTTGTTAAAAAAGTTGGAGCAACAGGCAGAAGTTAAAGGGAAGGTGCTCCAGTGGATAAGTGAGTACTTAAGCAACAGGAAACAGCGAGTAACGGTGTGGGGGGGGGAGACATGAGAGTGGCGAGATGTCACCAGCGGAGTCCCACAGGGCTCAGTACTTGGACCCATCCTGTTTCTAATATATGTAAACAATCTTCTGGAGGGTATAGACTCGTTCCTCTCAATGTTTGGTGATGATGCAAAAATTATGAGAAGAATCAAGACGGATGAAGATAGACAGAGATTACAGGATAACTTTGACAAACTGGAGGAATTGTATAGAAAATGGCTGCTACAGTTCAACTCAGGAAAGAGTAAGGTAATGAAATTAGGCGAAGGGAGCAAGAGGCTGAACACAAGGTATCATCTGGGAGGTGAAATCCTGCAAGAGTCAAATAGAGAGAAAGATCTGGGGGTTGATATCACACCGAACCTGTCCCCAAAGGCCCACATCAAAAGAATATCATCAGCGCCATATGCTAGACTGGCCAACATAAGAACTTCCTTTAGAAACTTGTGTAAGGAATTATTCAGGACCCTGTATACCACTTATGTAAGACCAATCCTGGAGTATACAGCTCCAGCCTGGAGTCCATACCTAGTTAAACACAAGACAAAGTTAGAGAAGATTCATCGGTATGCTACCAGGGTCTTCCCGGAACTGAGAGGAATGAGCTACGAGGAAAGGTTAAAGGAGCTGAACCTCACATCCCTGGAAAACAGAAGAGTAAGGGGAGACATGATAACCACCTACAAAATTCTCAGGGGAATTGACATGTTGGACAAAAACAAACTCTTCAGCACGGGTAGGACACGAACAAGGGGACACAGGTGGAAACTTAGTACCCAGATGAGCCACAGAGACGTTAGAAAGAATTTTTTCATTGTCAGAGTAGTTAATAAATGGAATGCATTAGGAAGTGGTGTGGTGGAGGCTGACTCCATACACAGTTTCAAATGTAGATATGATAGCGCCCAGTAGGCTCAGGAATCTGTACACCAGGTGATTGACAGTTGAGAGGCGGGACCAAAGAGCCAAAGCTCAACCCCGGCAAGCACAATTAGGTGAGTACAATTAGGTGAGTACAACTGACAATTTACTACAAAAACAGGAAACCGGCTAACCTACTCATGAAGAACTCTCCTGACGACAAAACGAACGCCTTGAAAGAACTCAACGTCGTCTATGCCTTCACATGCCCACTTGGGGACTGTCAGCCCCAAAGAGCTCAGTATATAAATAAAACAACGACGTCTTTTTCTGCTGACGTAAATTGTGAGCTGACGTAAACTGAGGCTTTACCTTATTTAAATTTCTTATATATAAATCGGGCTAGTGAAGCATCACCAAAATGAGACATTTAATTTTGATCACCAATACAATGCTTCTCCCCTCACGAATTGATGAAGAAATTGATTAATGCCGGAAACTCCGACTCTTACCGAAATGTAGTGTTCCTTATGGCTTATGGTTAATGCCGAGGCTTCCACAGTACTTGTTAACTGTTACTGAGCGCATCAGTCACCATCCTTATCCATGGTGAGTCTTGACACAGTTGCTGTTATAAGACCAGCAGACGATGTACGAGGAGGTGCCCAAGATTTAATGCAAATAAATGATTACATACCTTCTCTATAATGAAGAAGATACCAATTATGTCCTAAACTAAACAGTATATTTTCTAACATTTCCAATTATAAAATCGTAACTGCATGCAGACAAGAAGACGGACAGACAGGAGAAAAGGCAGACACGAAAGGAAGAGGCATGACAGGACGCAAGCAAACCAGCCAAGGAATATCAAATTTAAATTTTAAAGCATTTCTAATTTCTAATTAAAACAAAATAAACATTCCATTCACACTCACTCATCCAGGGATTGCAATTAAAAAGTCATAGGCAAGTATATTGGAGGAAAAATAGTCAGTTCGCTTGTATGAACTATCTCTGACGTTATCAGATGTGCGCTCATGGATGCAATATATCAGACCTGGTTCTCTTTCAGCGCCATATTACCATGTCATGCCTGGACGGTCCTGTCAAGAGATTTCATTATGATGAAATTATATATATATGTTTGGTTAAATATGACTGCCTTGCTGTCGTTGTTAATCTTATTGTGTCAGTGTGAGGAGAGAGAAACACCAGCTAGCTTAAAATGTGTGGTAGAGAGTGCACCGCCGCCACTCCCTTGTGCACTCTCTTGAGTGCACCAAGGCTATGTTCTTTAGTATGAACTGTAGGTGTACCTTGTTGGGTATCTCTGGAAAGTGTATGACATCAGCTGTCTAGTAAGACCACGTTGGCCGATGTGGCATATGTGATAAGGAAGTTACTGCCATTGTAATCTGTACTACATTAGTTAACTCTATGGTTGAACTTATCCAGTTACAGAGTGAGGTGGTATTCTGGCTGGCTGCGGTTTGAGAAGGGTTGGTTTTCCAACCGTTTGTGTTTGTACAGACCTCTCCAGTGTGACGTTAGAGCCATCACGCCACCGAGGGCAGGTCTCCATTCGTTGAGACACCTATGTGCCTCCCTCTGATTGTCTCTTTTCAAGAGACAAAGGGTCTAGTGTATATGGGCGCCAGCGTAGGCTGCCCGCCCTGGTCCACCAATCTGAAGTTTTTTTATTTTTTTTATTTTTATAAAAAGTCAACATACAAATCACAAAAACAAGGAGAGAACAAAAAAATAATACATAATCAGCACAAGTCAAAAACACATGACACAGGAAATAGACAAATTACAGCATGTAAAGGCAAAAAGAACATCCACAAAACAGGAACATAAATACAAATACCTCTATAATTGAAAGGGGTGGATAACAAATTACAAACCCGGGTACTCCAAACCCCACACAGAGGAGCACAAAATACACAAAAGGCATGTGCCAGAGACATAGGAGTATGCAGGCGATGAGTCACAATAACGTGGCTGAAGTATATTGACCAGACCACACACTTGAAGTTGAAGGGACGACGACGTTTCGGTCCGTCCTGGACCATTCTCAAGTCGATTGTGTCACAATCGACTTGAGAATGGTCCAGGATGGACCGAAACGTCGTCGTCCCTTCAACTTCTAGTGTGTGGTCTGGTCAACATAGGAGTAACAAGCAGACAAACCATAAATAACATAAAAAGGCATAAAGTGTACAACACTTATAGGGCAAACTAAATAGCCCACGCAGGAGCCAGGGAAGAATCACACCCACACACAATCACACCAAACCCAACACACAAATAAGGGCACCAACAAGCAAGTAACATGACATGAGTCCAACCTGAGCTGCCGTGGGGTGAGGACGTGTTGCCTGGCCCCTCCGGTAGTTTAGGGTGTTTGCCGTTTTTGTCGGCAGGGAGTGTGGGTGTCTCTACCCTCCCTGCTGGCCCTGGCTGGTGTTGACGTGGCGTTTGTGTGATGAGCGGTTCAGTGCGATTTAGTGTCTATTTGATTCCTGTAGTGCTGTGTGCCCTTCAGGCTGCTTTGTTTGCCCTTTTATAGTTTGTGCCCGTGCCTCTCCCTTTGTTTGTTGCGAGGCGGTTGGTTTGGTGTGAGTGTTTTTATTCATGTATTGTTTCTGTGATGTACCTTGGCCCTGGTATTTTATTAATGCATTACATGTTGTACTTGTTTTTTATTTTTGTTTTGTTTTCTTTATGGCTTGTTGTATATTGTGATTTTCTTGTGTTATATTTCATGTTGTACCTCTTGATGTTTGTTTTGTTTTATAATGTTTTGTTTTGTAATGTTACTATCCTTGCTTGTTTGAAATTGTTTTCTATTTTGTGTCTTGATGTATACTGTGTTTCTCATGCATTTATCGTGTTTTGCAATTTGTTGTACTGTGCTGTCGGCCGTTCTGGCCGGTGGTTTCTTGTTTTGTTTTGTTTTGTTATGTTTTCTATGTTATTTTCTTGTTTTTATTGTATTTAACTTGCATGCTTGCATCTAAAAAAATATAATAAAAAGTAACATGACACCCAAAAAAAAAATACAGACAAGAACATAAAGAACATAAATGTCGTACAAAGAATAAAGCAATCACCAGGACAAGAAAATAAACACACACACGCAAGCGACAAACACAAACACACCGCCCACCACCCTAACACAAGACATGGGGCTCACACAACGACACGGATGAAAGAACACCAAACAACCACAACTGCACACATCCAGAACACAAACACGCATACCAAAGGCAAAGCCCAAAACAAACCGCAAACACAACAAAACAGGCCACGCAGGGGTCAGGAACAACACTCACAGACAAGGACACCCACCTGTGCACGCAGGCACCGGGGGAAACATCACGCACAACACAGACAGAAACCAACCACACCAATCACTCTTACTTCTCCGGGTACTCACGAGCTGGAAACCGTAAGCAATAAGCTTCCCAAACAAGTTGGTCACCTTCAGGAAGCGGATATCCAGGAGTCGCAGTAGGCTGAGGCATCGAACACGGCACGCCCACGACCAAACATTGCGCCCGCGGAACCCAGATGGTAGATGAACACCAGGGAACAGGACGCACCAGGTCATCACACTCAAAAGTAAGATTTGCCGTAGATCTGTCGATCACCTCGCCAGACGGGAGGACGAAAGGGATGGGTTTCCCCCTAGGACGCTGGTCACAGGGCCGCACTCCAGGAAGCACCCCGGACTGCACGGCAGGCCGCGCACTGGCCCGCCCACCAGGGCGTGCACTCCAGTCGACGTCAGGCACCGCATCGAGTCCCGCAGAGATTGTGGCTCCGCATGGGCCCCAGCGCTCCCACCAGCCGGAACAGGAGCAGAGGCCCCCCACCGCTACCCGCTTCGACAACACCACTACAAGGTCGCGATCACCAGGGGCAACCGCTCACTGAGGGGAGCCACCAGCAGGAGGCACAGCGTCCAACACAGAAGGCACCACACGAGGCAACACAGCGTCGGCCACAGCATCTTCATCCATCGCATCACGCTCTTCTGCCCACGACCGGCGAGGTGACACACCCCGAGCCGAGCGACGGCGCTTAAAAAGAGGCCGTTGATCGATGGAACTGTCATCCCCAGCAAGCAGTGCCCCAAAAGAACCATCGGCAGGCGGCCCCAAAGCCGGGGTATCACGATGACGCAGAACATCATCCTCAACAACGCGGGGCAAAAAGCCACCTCCAGGCACGGAGACCAGAAACGGAGAAGGAAGAGACACAGCAGGTGGAATAGTAGACTCCAGCACACGTGAGGTATCCAGGGAGGGTGACGGAACCGGCAGAGGAGAAGAGGTACTTGTCAACGAGGAAACTGCCATAGGTGACGAGGCAGAGGGGGTGGGTGGAAACACACACAAACCACCGCCCCGCCAGCCCCGGGAAGCACATGTCCTTAAACAGGCGATGCAGACTCCACCTCTACAGCATCCCCCAAGGCCACCGGATGCGGACGCACCTCTGCATTGATCGAACGACGAAGGTCCGAAACAGGCGCCCTTAGGTTCCCCGAGCCCACCGGTGGGGCAAACATATCAAGTCCAGACGTAGCGACAGCTGGAACCGCCGCGGGAACCACACCAGGCACGTGCACAGAGCGAGGAACTGCCGGGGAATCCACACACACAGATAAGTGGGGAAAGTCATCCTCCAGGAAAACTGAAGGGGCTTCAGCACGAGGTGCGTCGCAACCGGCAGCTACGTGGCCCTCAGCACCACACCGGAAACACATGCAGGTTTGACCTTGATAAAAGGTCCGCACAGAGAGCCCACGAAACGAGACCCCTGGACGGTATAGGGCTCGTGAGCCGCATGACAAGCGTGTGTGAACCCAGCCGGACCCCCTTCAGCCGGCCCGCTCTCAAAATGTTGAACCGTCCCAAACCGCGTAAACAAGGACATGAGGGCTGTCTCGGGTAAGGTCACCGGCACGCCGTGAACACTCACAAACGACAAGGGCCCCCAGGGATCCGAGATCTCCACAGACACAGCCGAATCCGGAAGAGGAAGCGTGCGGTTATCCCAGCGAGCCACAAACTCCTGGTAAACATGTGAAGTGGCGAACGACACCGCAACACAGGTAGGCGATAACTTCTCGAGGCCCAGGAGGTCGGGGACGTCAACACGGAGGACGTCCAGGAGAGCAATCTCAACAACGTGCCAGTCTACAGCAGCAGAAAAATCCAGCCGTACGGTGTCGATCCTCCGAATACATCTCGTACCAGCCGCGTCCATACTGGCAGGCAGAGCTCCGACCAGCGGGGCGCTTCACACTCTCCACAGCAAACCACCACTCAGCAACGGCAGACGACTACTGACAGCTGAAGCCCGACGTCTGCACCCTGTGGTGGCGCAGCCAGGAATCCAACCATTTTGAAGTAGTCACCCACCCTTGCTAGGACGTATAATCCGTAGTTGCGTCCACAATTACGAGACCACCGTCTAAACACGACACTAAGTTCTACTGGCTATCCTCATTCTGTCTTCGCGGTTCCGTCCATCAGATTCCGGGTTCGTGATGATCGGAATTAACGATACTACGAGTGAAAGGTGAGATATAAAGTGCGACTCAATGTATGGTCTAAGCAGAGTGAAAGAGACTGCTAGTGATCATCTGCTGTTATCATAATTATCCATCTACATCCACAAGTATATGACTGTGTGGTTGTTCAATAGGAGCTAAGCAATTGTTTGCTGGTGTGTGAGGAACTGTCCCAGTTCAATTAACGTAATTACCGCCACTCATGTGCATAGAATTTCTCGCCATCCATGCCTGTCACCCTTAATACGAGGTCACCTGACACACACACCGTGTGTACGCGCACACACACCCCCGTGGGTGTGTGTCCTCATTCATCGCCTCCATAGCTGGATCACACCGCGCTACGAGCCAGGGGCACATGACTTAACACCACCGGGTCATACTCCACGTGGTCTCATATCACCACGTGTGGAAAGTGCTGAGTTAGATCTTCAATCAACTGCAAAGTCATCTACTGTTTGTATGGGAGTGAGTTCTGAATGGGAAGATCGGTCTATTGCATGTGATTACTATAAATTTATCTCTGTGTTCGTTTTGTGTATAAATTCCTTGTGTTGTTTTGACATGAACTTTCCGACCTGACCTGGTCTCATTATCGTCTGAAACGGGTGGAGAAGCGTCGTCGAGGAACGCACGTTAACAGTGACGCTTACAGTACGTCTGATTACTGTAATTCTCTGGTTGTGTATGAGTTACATGTAGTTACACACTTAATTAGGATGTATTAAATTGTGTGTTGTGGTCCGGTTCAAGAGTATACTAATACTGATATAGAGTTCCCATGTGATGCCTTGATATAATTTCAGAAGATAACCAGTGAGTCAAGTGAGTAAGGGTTGATCTGAGTGATACCCTGAAATATTATTTACTGTGTGATTATTGTTTAATTAATTGTGATTATTAATTAATTTGATAGTGCGATCCGTGCTGTGTCGCATTCTTGTTTTTGTGAGTAGTTAAGCAGTGTGAGTGAAGTGAAGTGTTACTGTGTTCTAATTTGTCGGCATGACAAGAATTCGTGTAATCTTTAATTATTTATTGAAAAGTTAGTGAAGTAATTCCACTGATGTGATAGCTGTCCATTGAGACAGTGTAGTTTACGTAATTGGTACATTGTTGACTAATTCTGCTTTTACAAGCTGTATTAAGAGATAGGTTGAGTTAACATAATTTGTCGTGATTAATTAACTGTCCGTGTAACAGTAATTAATGTAGTTACTCATTGTTTGTTTAATTGTCTTTGTGGCAGAGTAATTACCTTGGATAATTATTGTTTTGATTGTTTGGCTGAGTGACAGATTTTAATTAACACAAATTACCTTGAGTGAGTGACTCGATGACAGTAATTAACATAAATTATTAATTAACGTATTAAATTAAAGTACTTAACGTAATTACTTAACATAATTAATGTAATTAACTTAATTGTTTATTTAGTGAATTGATTGTAATCAATTGTTCTTGTCTGTGTGAAAGAACGTTAACGTAATTGTTGTTGGTTTGACTGACGTCTAAAGAGACGAGTGTTAACGTAATTGAGACTATTTACAGGAGACTGTCTCAGTGACCAGTCTTGTTGTGTTTCTTGAGGCGATTGTTTAAGTTGATTTGCATCTTGAGTCCAAGTGAGCGCCCGGTGTTCAGTATCACTGTGACCGGCCGAGAGCGGTACGGACAGGAGTTCTACTATACTGGCTTTGATTAGCTGTCATTAGTGTCACTTAGAACAAATAATGTAACGTTAAATTGTTGTTCCTTGTATAAGTATAAAGTTTGTTAATAAATGTTAATTGTTGTCATAAGAGACTTTGATGTCAATACCTTCCAATACTATTGCCCCATAACTCATGCTGCTATAAACTAGAATTTTGCTTGCATTTAACAAGGGCTGCTCGCCTTTTATTTTCAGTCTTAATGTATAATCTCACATCTGGCCCTTAACGTATCGGCTCTGTGCAGGTCTTTCTGAATGAGTATCCCAGTTAAAGGAACAAAAATTCTCATAGAAAGCTTTCCATGCTTCTATTTTCTTAGTAGCAGCATTATGGGGAGCAAACAAATTACTAAAATTCATGGTAAAGAAAGTCTAGTCATTATTGAACGATTTATTTTCTACAACGTTTCGTTCCTCTTGTGAACATCTTCAGGTAAAGAATGAATGCATGACGTACAATATTTGGTTAAATGCACATGTGAAAGAGTCGATGGAGTGTGGGGTGAGTTTACTGGACAATCAAACAAAAAGTAAGGAGATAGGGCCGATTAAACATAAGAAAAGGGGTTGAAATTGAGAAGCGTTTAATGAGGTATAAATACACACGAAGGGATGAGGTAGCTCAAGCGTGTTTATAAATAGACACACATCACAATCAACATAGTACAGAACATTCTGAGTGATAACATATATATTACTTCCTTTACATATGCAGTTTGTTACCAGACGTACACACACATACTTTTATTAATGTACAAGGTGACGCTTTACTATTGCACACAATAACGTCAGTAGGTTGGTACCATCAGGAATGTCGGCCTTTTCGAGGAATTCCATTTGTCCGTCTGGGAATTTAAGAACATAAGAACATAAGAATAAAGGTAACTGCAAACAGGATATTGACCCATAGGAGGCAGAAAAAATAAAAATAAAAACAGAAAAAACACTATCACTTCATGACGATCTAAATAGGGTTTTGAAATGGTCAAAAGATTGGCAGATGCATTTTAATTAATGCTGACAAATGTAAGGTCTCGAGGCTAGGTAATAATGATAGAGTTTCAAGATACAAGCTAGATGGTTTTGAGATTGCGAAGTCGGATTGCGAAAGGGATCTGGCAATTATGATTAGAAAGAATTTAAAACAAAAAATCAATGCATAAATGTTCATAATAACACAAATTGGACACTGGTCACTGGTAAGGCAACGAAGGGAGCGCAGGTCCCTTAAGGTGCTTGCGAAGTAAAGGAAGTAGCTAAGCAAATTTTGGTTGTAGGAGATTCCCAGGGTAGTATTTGGGTAGAGTTTTTTGTGCCAGAGGTTAAAAGTTTGCTATCCAGGAGCAGGAATTGGTGATATTGTTAACAACATGGATGATATTATGGCTGGAAATGGGAACATACCCATTATTTGTATAATTGCCAGTGGAAATGATGAAGGGCGAGTTAGGAGTGAGACACTGATATAGAGGTTTTAAGACAGCCATAGAATTAGTTAGGAGCAGGGGAGGAATCCCGATCATATGTGGCATTCTTCCAAAAAAGGGAGTTGGAATTGAATGGTTGTCGAGGGCACTTGTTGTCAATTGCCGACTGGTCAATATTGCATATCAAATGCAATATGATTCATTGATAACTGGGAACGCTTCTATGGAAGGAATGACATGTATGCTCGGAATGGGTGCATTTATCTTGGGCTGGGATTGTTGCTGTTGCGAACTCATTGGAACCAGTGATTGGAGGGGTTTGTTTGGGCTTAAACTATTAGTAGATAGTGGAATGGGAATTTATATGGAGAAAGGAGGCAATAAAAGTATGTATTGGTGGTGGAAAAAACTTGCAAAATGAACAGAGAAAGAGAAGAGACCCTCAATAGCAATACACTTAAGGAATATTACACAAACAGTAGGCGTCTTAGGAACAAATAAACGATTTAAAAGCTCTTGTTTACACAGAAACAATATATATTATTGCACTTACTGAAACATTGATGAATGTAGAAAACAGAAAACTATTAGCTGAATATCAAATAAACGGATTAAAACTATTTCACACAGAAGGTATATTAGACGAGGATGGTGAGTAGCCATATATGTTAGCAAATATTTGAAATGTAGTCTCAAAGAGGGAATCAAAACTGAGCCCAACACAGAGAATATTTGGCTAGAATTAAACGAAAAAGTTTAATATCCTATAATAGGAGTTATATACAAACCAATAAACTAAGACAGAATTGACGCAAAGCATCTACGGGATGAAATATTTAGAGCATCTAGGTCTAAAAGTATTTGTGTCATGGGTGACTTTAATTTTTGTGGAATAAACTGGTTTAACAGAACAGGGAATAATGAAGCAGAAGATTTTCTAGAATTAATTGATGATTGCTTTCTTACGCAACACATTAAGAAACCAACTCGGAAAAAATTGTCTTATGACTTAGTGTTATCTAACTGAGAAACACAAATTAATGACATCGAAATAGGGAGTGAGCTAGGGAACAGTGACAACAAAGAAATCAGATTTAGCATAGAATGGAATAGATTTGTAGTAGAAAATTTTTACAATACCAGATTTCCGAAAAGCTGATTTTAATGGCCCAACGATTTTTTCTGTGAAAAAGATTGTGAAGTCGTGGACTTGGAGGGGGGTGAGCTGGTCTGGAAGCAAGACGTGAACCCAGCGATGGGTGACGTAAAAAGAGATTTCGATGTGAATTCAAAATATAACTTATTTAAAAATATGCTAAACTAAACACAGTTTGGTACAAATAGATTAATAATGGGGAAGTCAGTTTAGAACAAGAATTCGTCCAACTAGCTAGAAATGTTAAAAAAAAAAAAAGAGATGAGGAAGGAAAAAAACTATGAAGTTTCTATAGGTCCATTATAAACTGGTCATATAACTGATAATGACGAAGAGATGAGTAGTATTTTTAATAAATATTTTATCTCTGTATTTACTACAGAGGAACTTAACATTATGCCTTCAGCCGATTAAGCCTATGTTGGTGGTAAAGAGGACAGGTTGACTAGTTTAGCAGTTACCAGGGAGGATGTTATTAAACAAATAGTAAAACTTAACCCAAAGAAATCCCCAAGGCCAGACAACGTGTTTGCCAGGTGTTACGAACCGCAGGTCCTGGTGAAGTGTGTCTGTTTACAGTCGAAGTACGCACAGCTCGTGTATCAATTGGCAATGATAATATGGCCTAGGGGTAAGATCACTGCCCTTACAGTAATACACCAGTGCCCCTAGCTGCTACAAACAAGTATAATAGCAATATAATGATAAGTAAACAGGCATATATAAAATGTGTGTGTATTTATATATATATATATATATATATATATATATATATATATATATATATATATATATATATATATATATATATATATATATATATATATATATATATATATATATATATATATATTATATATTTGATGGTTACAAGATATACATGGGTTGATACAAAAATAATAATGCAAAAAGGTGCTTAAAGGTTATGGATCTCTTGAAAAACACAACAATGGGAAACATTGATGAATGTCACAGACGGGTTCGATCATTGTTGCAAGTCAAACACTTCTTCGAATTCCTCTGAAGTTGGACTAGTCCCCAAGACGCAACAGGCATTTCCCCTCTGAATCGCAACACTGAGGCGCTGGAACAAGAAACTTTTTGCTCTCTGGTCTTTTGTAGCGCTGATCAATTTGTCCCCCAATTCCTTTAGGAACTTCAATGCACATTTTCCCCACGAACCGAGGGTCTCCAAGCCGATCGGAACAAAGCTGTAGCAGTGTGCTAGACCTCTGTATTTAATAATTTTCTGCGATTCCCTGAAAGAAGCAGAACCACCGCTTTCACGTGTGCTGTAGTGGAGGTAGGTAATGGCCAGTGTGGCAGCGCACGTGTAGTCCCATACCACTTGCTTACCATCCTTCCAAGGTAGCAAGGTGACCCCATCAGGGCGCTTCTGAGGGTCGTTAGGTCTGGATAAGTGTGGTTCTCTTTGTGCCGGGCAGCGGGCTGTGGCGAGGCTCCTCTTGATGATGTCGTTGACTTCTTCATGTCTTGCAATTTTACCCTGTGATTTACGACATACCAGACCATGACCATTATATTATATTATACCAGATATTATATATATATTATTATATATTATATTATATTATATTATACCAGACCAGACCATTATATTATATTATATATATTATAATATATATGTATATATATATAATATATATATATATATATATATATATATATATATATATATATATATATATATATATATGTCGTACCTAGTAGCCAGAACGCACTTCTCGGCCTACTATTCAAGGCCCGATTTGCCTAATAAGCCAAGTTTTCCTGAATTAATATATTTTCTCTAATTTTTTTCTTATGAAATGATAAAGCTACCCATTTCATTATGTATGATGTCAATTTTTTTTATTGGAGTTAAAATTAACGTAGATATATGACCGAACCTAACCAACCCTACCTAACCTAACCTAACCTATCTTTATAGGTTAGGTTGGGTTAGGCAGCCGAAAAAGTTAGGTTAGGTTAGGTTAGGTAGGTTAGATAGTCGAAAAACAATTAATTCATGAAAACTTAGCTTATTAGGCAAATTGTGCCTTGCATAGTAGGCTGAGAAGTGAGTTCTGGCTACTAGGTACGACATATATATATATATATATATATATATATATATATATATATATATATATATATATATATATGTGTGTCGTACCTAGTAGCCAGAACGCACTTATCGGCCTACTATGCAAGGCCCGATTTGCCTAATAAGCCAAGTTTTCCTGAAATAATATATTTTCTCTATTTTTTTCTTATGAAATGATAAAGCTACCCATTTCATTATGTATTAGGTCATTTTTTTTTATTGGAGTTAAAATTAACGTAGATATATGACCGAACCTATCCAACCCTACCTAACCTAACCTAAGCTATCTTCATAGGTTAGGTTAGGTTAGGTAGCCGAAAAAGTTAGGTTAGGTTAGGTTTGGTAGGTTAGGTAGTCGAAAAACAATTAATTCATGAAAACTTGGCTTATTAGGCAAATCGGGCCTTGCATAGTAGGCCGAGAAGTGCGTTCTGGCTACTAAGTACGACATATATATATATATATATATATATATATATATATATATATAAGGCACAACTCTCCTAAACACGAGAGTTAAGTATACAACTTTAGAACACTTTCCCACCAGGAGACTCGAACCCTAGCCAGCACAGAAGCCTTCCAGCAACTGGCATAACAGGTACGCCTTAACCCGCTCAGACCCTTAAAAGAGATGGTAATTTCGGAGTATTTAAATACCCCAAAGATCAACACCTCCCAAGAGCACCAGAGCAAGTGAGGGGGTCATTTATACGTTAATTTCATCAAGTCCCTGTTAATATGGGAAGACACAGTGTCTCTGCTTAAACGCACTTCTCAGCCTACTATGCAAGGCTCGATTTGCCTAATAAGCCAAGTTTTCATGAATTAAGCAGAGACACTGTGTCTTCCCATATTAACAGGGACTTGATGAAATTAACGTATAAATGACCCCTCACTTGCTCTGGTGCTCTTGGGAGGTGTAGATCTTTGGGGTATTTAAATACTCCGAAATTACCATCTCTTTTAAGGGTCTGAGCGGGTGGTGGAGCGGGTTAAGGCGTACCTGTTATGCCAGTTGCTGGAAGGCTTCTGTGCTGGCTAGGGTTCGAGTCTCCTGGTGGGAAAGTGTTCTAAAGTTGTATATATATATATATACATCTTTAGATATATACAACAACTCAAATATATATACAACTTTATATACATCGGTGAGAGAGAGGGAGGAGGGGGACGGACACGTAGTGAGCAAGGTCCTACACTTGAACCAATTTCAACGAGGATCACGATGCCTGAGCCAGCCAAGACTTGACCTGTGTAGGTATGAATACCTGCTGAAGGCCCTGGGTGTGACAAGAAGAACCGTATCTCCTTCATTCCAACACTATGAACGTTGAAAGGTGCGTTGTCTGAGCTTTGTGTATGGCGAGGCAGGTACAGTGTATGGGTGAGGGTGAAGGGAGGGTCGTCGTCGTCTCAGTGCCGCCACCCACCAGCCCCCAAGGCGGGGTACGGGGTGAAGGGGGGAGTGATGGGGGAGGCTCTCGAGCTGCCTACAGTGATGTTAGTGGAAAGTTAGTGCGTTCATAAGCAAATTGGTGAGTGTAGTGTTAAAAACAAAGTGCACTAGTGATTTCCCCGAGTGTTGATAGTGTGTAACAAGTGTGACGGCTGCCTCCCTCGCGTGCCCCCCCCCTCCATCACCCCCGCCCGCCATCTTCCCCCACCCCGCTACCTGTGCCCGACCCAGCCAGCCGCCCATCAACACACAGCCTACCCACACACGGTGCCCAGGCCATGCCCAACTCCCCCAGGAGGGTAATGCTTGCCGTGTTACTCTCCATCTGGGAAGGAGTGGGTGCACTCAGCGGGCAGCCAGGCGTCATCACATCTAGGCATGGCACATGTCGCACCTGACACACAGCCTCTTTCCAGCCAAGAAGATGGCCACCCAAGAGGAAATTGTCAAGTGTGTGACAGACGGTATCGTCTCAATTCAAATGGAACTGTCCGCTATCATTCTCTCAATTCAGGTGGTTGTCTAGGGTCTAGGCGCCTGCCCCGGGGCAGTGACGATGGACAACCTGCTGCAGGAGCGAGGAACAATACCTCCCTCAATTTCATTTCAGCAGATAATCTGCTTGAAGCAGTCAAAGCGACGTCCACCAGGACCTTGCCCCACATCCCCAAGGCTGCCCGTCATCAAGCAGCAGCCAAACTCACTAGTCTGCTGACAAAGGTCAACAATGCTTCCAGAACCTCTGGACCGTGGCACAATCTCCTTCTATTTGGGAATGCATGCCTAGCATTACCGCCCAGGAGAGACAAGTCATTAGCAACCTCTGTAATCAGGGCACTTAATGAATTCCCCAGAGCAGACAACCTGGTCCGCCTCCCCCCTCGTGCCAAGAACACCAGCCGCAGGACTACCAACAATAACTCATCTGAGAACCACAAAATGAGAGCACAGATCACCAGGAAAATAGAAGAGGGCCATACCACAGGTGCCATCAGAATCATGACCAGCGATGACACTATTGCCCCCAGGAACGCCACGACAGCAGAGGCTCTTCAAGACAAACACCCACCCAGAGCCCCCGACAGCAGCAGGGATCCCCAGGAAAACAATGCTGGCATAGAACCCTTGACTGTTCGAGAATCTGAGGTGTACAAAGCAGCCATGTCTTTCCCAACAGGTTCAGCAGGGGGCTTTACAGGCCTAAGACCCCAGCACATCAAACAAATGCTGAACCCGGTGCTTGGAGATGCTGCAAAGGACCTTCTAGTGGAACTTACCAGATTCTCCAACATGTGTTTGGCTGGCAGCGTCCCTAAGGACATCAGGCCTGTCTTTTATGGAGCAGCACTCTGTGCTCTAAAGAAGAAGGATAGGGGTATCAGGCCCATTGCCGTTGGCAACACCCTCCGACGCCTTGTAGCTAAGGCTGCAGTGAGATCTATCAGCCAGGAAGCAGCCACCTTGCTGAAACCTCATCAGCTCGGGTTTGGGATTCCCCTAGGTTGTGAAGCTGCAGCACATGCAGCGCGGGCTTACATTGCTGATCTCCCGGACCAGAAGGCACTAGTAAAGCTTGACTTCAAAAATGCCTTCAATCAAGTCAGACGAGACGCTGTCCTCAGGGCTGTACACAACCATTTCCGTCCCCTTTACCCATTCATCCGATCGTGCTACAGTGGGGACTCTAAGCTTCTTTTTGGGGAGCATGAAATAAACTCCTGTGAAGGTGTCCAACAAGGTGACCCCTTAGCCCCCCTCCTTTTCTGCCTAGCTATCAAAGAGGTCACTGATAGTCTGACAAGCGAGCTAAACATCTGGTACCTGGATGATGGCACTCTAGCTGGAACTCCGGAAACCATTTTGGAGGATATAAGGAAAATCCAGGAGCAGGGAGCAGCCTTAGGCCTCATTCTCAATGCATCCAAATGTGAAATAATCTCCCGCAACCCAGACATCACTGGGCAAATACAAAATGTTCTTCCAGACATTCTCGTTGTCGAGCCACCGGACTGCACTCTCCTGGGTGCCCCCATTGGCCCACGAGCAATCGAGAAGGTCCTGGCTGCAAAAATCACTGACTTAAAGAGAATGCTGGACAGGATTGACAAGATTGATGCCCATGATGCTCTCTTTCTCCTTACAAGATGCCTGTCTCTCCCTAAGTTGACCTACTTTCTGAGATGTTCTCCATCCTACAGCAGCCCTAAGTTAAATGTGTATGACACCCTTCTGAGGTCCATGCTGGTGAAAGTCCTGAACCTGCCATTGGACGACTCTCAGTGGGAGCAAGCAACCCTTCCTGTAAGATTCGGCGGCCTTGGTGTCCGCACAGCCTCCCAAATTGCTCTACCAGCCTTCCTTTCCTCCTCTCATGCATCGCACGACCTCGTCAGAGATATTTTACCTGCAACCCTGAGAGATTCAGCAGGAATACACGATCCTGCTTTCACTGAATGTTCAAATCAGTGGGATGTTCTTGCAGCCCCAGCCACCATTATAGAGCCAACAAAACAACACAAACAGTCCGGCTGGGACCACCCTCTAGTGGAAAAAGTAGCTGATGCCATGCTCAGCGCCGCAACATCAGACAAGGAGAAAGCCCACCTCAGAGCAGTGCGTGCCCCCCATGCAGGAGACTTCCTCCTGGCAGTACCCATGTCAGCAATGGGCATGCGCCTAGATCCAGAATCCCTTCGTGTAGCAGTGGCCCTCCGCCTTGGTGCCCCAATTCACACTGAATACAAGTGTATTTGCAACAGGGTGGAAGCAGACCAATACGGACTGCATGGGTTGCATTGCGGAAGCACAAAGGGCTGGCATGCAAGACACAGCGAGGTCAATGACATCATCAAGAGAAGCCTCGTCTCAGCTGGGTGCCCAGCGGAGAGAGAACCTCGCATCCTAGGGGTCCAAAACCCGGATTTCCCCGCACTTCGCCCTGATGGCATCACCATATACTCATGGAAGGAGGGTAGACAGTTGGTGTGGGACTACACATGTGTATCCACCCTGGCTGACACCTATGTACACTTCGGAGCTGATCAAGCAGGTGGGGCGGCCAACCACAGGGAAACAGCAAAATCACTCAAGTACAGGCGACTGGAAGGTCAATACCTCTTTGTTCCCATAGCGTCTGAGACGCATGGCCCATGGGGCAAGAGTGCCTTGAGATTTTTCAAGGAATTGGGTTCCAAGCTCATTGACGTCACCAGAGACCCAAGGGCTTCCAGTTTTTTGTTTCAGCGTCTCAGTGTGGCGATCCAGAGGGGAAATGCTTGCTGCGTCCTCGGTTCCTGTCCAGAAGCGGAGGAGCTTCAAGAGATCCATAACCTTTAGGCATTTGTCTTGTATGTTTTGTAACCTTTAAATACACAATAAAGGAAAAAAAAAAAGGGAAGGGGGTGGTAGGAGAAAAGCACACAGAAACTGTATTGGAGGGGACCTACATTCCCTCCAATGCGTTATGTGTGGTTTCCTCCGAGGCTATGGGTCCCCCTTCTTCCAGCCAGAGGTGGTACTCCCTTCTCTCTCTCTCTCTCTCTCTCTCTCTCTCTCTCTCTCTCTCTATATATATATATATATATATATATATATATATATATATATATATATATATATATATATATATATATGTCGTACCTAGTAGCCAGAACGCACTTCTCAGCCTACTATGCAAGGCTCGATTTGCCTAATAAGCCAAGTTTTCATGAATTAATTGTTTTTCGACTACCGAACCTACCTAACCTAACCTAACTTTTTCGGCTACCTAACCTAACCTAACCTATAAAGATAGGTTAGGTTAGGTTAGGTAGGGTTGGATAGGTTCGGTCATATATCTACGTTAATTTTTACTCCAAAAAAATAATTGACCTCATACATAATGAAATGGGTAGTGTCATCATTTCATAATTTCATAAGAAAAAAATTAGAGAAAATATATTAATTCAGGAAAACTTGGCTTATTAGGCAAATCGGGCCTTGCATAGTAGGCTGAGAAGTGCGTTCTGGCTACTAGGTACGACATATATATATATATATATATATATATATATATATATATATATATATATATATATATATATATATATATATATATATATATATATATATATATATATATATATATATACAACTTTAGAACACTTTCCCACCAGTCACTTCTGGGGTGTGAGTTTTCAGTTGTATATAGTCCTGGGGACCATTCAGGCTTGTTTGCATTTGTGTTCCTCACGTGTTGCCCCAAAGAATGAGGTGATTTGATAAAATGCTATGCCCAAGATTACTATCCGAGTGCCGGGGGAAGTGGTTCAAATAGCTTAGGCTATCACTTCCTTATGTTCGGTCGTGATGGTCAAGCGGATTAAGGCGTCCCTGTACATACCAGTTGCGTTGCTCCTGGCAGTATGGGTTCGAGTCACTTCTGGGGTGTGAGTTTTCAGTTGTATATAGTCCTGGGGACCATTCAGGCTTGTTTGCATATATATATATATATATATATATATATATATATATATATATATATATATATATATATATATATATATATATATATATATTGGTGTATACTGGCAGCAGGTTTTCTTTCAAACATGTTTCATTGAATATGACCGCATATTCTGTATTTATTATTTTCTGGTTTAGGGCTTCTATCCCTCTAACTATTTTCTTAGCATCAGGGCTTAATTGAAATAGGAGTTCTCCAAAACTCATTTTCGTACTTTTAAGGTGAAGAAAAGAAGTGATTTACTATAGAGTGTATTACACTTATTTATATAATTTGCACAACGTTTCGAACCTCCATGGTTCATTCTCAAGTGAACAGATCTTACAATACTAGTTGGTTTTATACCAGACTGGGTCAGGTGATAATACAATAAAGGTGAAAACATGGGGGGATACATAAGGGATAAATGTGAGGTGAAACATAGAGGTAACTGCAGAAGGCTTATTGGCCCATACGAGGCAGCTCCTATCTAAACACAAAGATTAATCCAGTGTAATTGGCCTATTATGTTGGACATTGTCTTCTGTGTTTGCATCGTTATGTTCTGGTCTTGTCCTTACTCTCATGGTGGGTAGAGTAAATAGTTCCGTGATTTGGGTGTTCATGGTAGGTCGCTCTATTCTTATGTGAATTGCCTCAAGAATTTGCAATCTTCTTCTTGATGCAAGATGCAAGATCAAAACCCAAGATGCAAGAAGATTGCAAATTCTTGAGGTCAGAGACCGGCCCCCTGGGGGCATTGATCCTAGGAACCTTCGAAAGAAAAAGTAACCGCAAGGCAAGGTAATCCTCCCCAGGGGCCAGAGATTTCCCAACCTTAATTGTTAATAATACTTTATCCCACAAGCTACACCTGGTTCCACAGATCTTCATTAAGGGGAGAAAGTTATCTAGAAATTTACAGATTGATAAATGATGGGAAAGATCCCTTACAGTTAATACCTTTGTCAGGAAGACGATGGTTGGCAAGGAGCGGTAGTGTAAAGCGGCCGTTTGATCAGTGGGGTTCTCTAACAACTCATTACCAAATAGCTTTTTCCTCTTGTGATATATATGCTGCAAGGCAACTATTTTCAATGTACGCTGATCCCTCCAATAAGCTATATTTCACATGTCTCAAACCAATCCTAAATGATTTTGAAAGGATGACCTGACTTTATCAACAAGATGAAGCAGATCAGAATAGCCTTCACGCTGTCTTAGAAAACTTCACTCTTGGAATACTCAGAAGAATCGTGCAAAGCTTCATGTTAATTTGGATTATACATCCAAAGTTATATTTGTAAGTTATATTTATACATACAAAGTTAATTTGTAAGTTATACAGCTTCCATATATCTGCCCCTGAAGAAAGTTACTTTGATTACGAATTTTCAACACTTCGGGCCACTAACAGACAAAACAATTTTATAACCCAGGAAAACTTTCAAAATATTCAAGAGAGATGAGATAATTTTTTAGTGAAAGTTTGCAAATAGCTTCTTTCTCGTATTCTAAGTAATGTTGAAACTTTAAAAAAGGTGAAAAATCTGTCACCTATCATATGCCTTAGCCACACATGGCCACCATTTTCAGATCATCCATTAGTACAAGCTGACCAATCTAGGCTTAGTGAAATGGAAAGTCAGTGGCGCCTACTGTTAACCATTGACTAGTCCAACATTTGAAAGGGACAAATTCCAACATCCAGATCGTCATTTTAGACCAAGACAATAACTGTCAAGAACACTGCTGGCGATCCCATACTGATTGACCTCGTTGAGTTTGCATTGAAAATATACAGCTTGCCAGTCAGTAATGTCCTGGTTGAACGGGTGTTTTCGAGAATAACATCTGTGAAAATTAAACAGAGAAATCGAATGGGACTTGAGCTTTTGACATCAATCTTGAGAATGAAAACATATCTAGAAGAAAACGGAAATTGTTGCTCGTCATTTGAACCACTCATGTCAATGCTTAAATATGAGTCTGCAATATAGAAGAACGAGGTTGTGGATGCAGATCAAGATCTTCTTGATAATCTTCGACTGCGAAGACGTGGAAGGACGCCACACCCATTATGCTTCACACAGTAAATATTGGTAAATTATCTTATTATCATATTTCTTAAATACATATATACAGAGATAATATTGATAAAACAATTAAAATCGTGTAATGTACTCTATATATCAAAATATATTACTTTGAAACCCGTATCAGTCACTAAACAAAAAATTGGGCTACTCTTATTACAAATTCGCTACTTTTAGACCGTCAGCTCGCTACTTTTAGACCGTCAGCTCGCTACTTTCAGCAATTTGGATCTGGCAACCCTGGGCCTCTGTCCCTTCAGTCGCCCACTGACCACAGAAGAGCAAGGATGTAATGCTGTTGCCTCCAGCATGTCCTCTCATCTGTAACTCTTTATCTCTGTTAACTATCTTACTACAATATCTACTCAATTTGATACACGATCTCTACGATCGCTGGGCACGCGATCAAACACTGGTCAATGTTCTATCAACTGATTAATGTGTGTGAAATCTGGCCCTCCAGGTGGCACCAGCTGCATATACACTTTGTCGACCTTCCTTACTACTACTACTACTTGTCTTCTTTGTGCATCGGACAGGTGCTTAACTCACTTATGTGTAATTAATCCTGCTGTCTAGATATTGGTGTTTGTAACTATGTGCACTATAGTACAAACATTGACGTACTAAGCAATTAGATAGATAGAAGAACTTTTTGTTATTCCCTTGATTGAGTCTGAAAAAATGAAGCTAAACACAAATCGTGTATTAGGCCTACGAAGGTTAGATTAGGTTAGTTTATTTTTTATACGACATAAATAAAAAATCTTTCCGGTTTGTCCAAATTCAATAGTACCGATTTCTACTTTCTAATCGAGTTGTAAGTCGTTATATGTACTATGGTCTTCATGGTTATTATAACTACTACTAAAACAGGAGGATGGGCTGTCATATATGACCCAACCTCAAGCACACAGCTCAAGCCAGGCATCATCATCTGAACAAATGCTGGAAAACCAAAGAGAGAGAAGAAATAAGAACAATACAACATGATGGAGTGACAGAGCTCAGGAAGAGTCAGCGGTGTGGGCAAGACAACCTCCTCGCGCTGGAGGAAAGAAGTGGGACATGATAACAATGTACAAAATACTAAAAGGAAGTAAGATAAATCTCCACGGTGAGAAACAGTTGCCCAAAAGGCTGTGGAAGTAAACAAGGGCACGAATGAGCAAGATAGAACAAACTTTAGTGCAAGGCTCGCAACCATATGTAATGTCTTGGAAGAGACTGTTCATCAAGCTTCACGAGGAGTCTCAGAAGACAGTGTGGCAAAGAACCTATGATAAGGGAGTCAGTGAATAAGTCAGTGATAAGGGAGCCGGGACTCAGGAGCCGCCGCCTGGCCCATGATATCGCATAACAACGATTATTCTCCCACCAGCTGGTCGTCTTGGGTCGTCCTGTACTAGCTGCGTCAGCAGGTCGTCTTGGGTCGTGCTGTACTAGCCGCGTCAACAGGTCGTCTTGGGTCGTCCTGTACTAGCCGCATCAGCAGGTCGTCTTGGGTCGTGCTGTACTAGCCACGACAGCTGGTCGTCTTGGGTCATCCTGTACTAGCCGCGTCAGCAGGTCGTCCTGTACTAGCCGCGTCAGCAGGTGGTCTTGTGTCGGGCTGTACTAGTCGCGTCAGCAGGTTGTCTTGGGTCGTGCTGTACTAGCCGCGTCAGCAGGTGGTCTTGGGTCGTGCTGTACTAGCCGCGTCAGCAGGTTGTCTTGGGTCGTGCTGTACTAGCTGCGTCAGCAGGTCGTCTTGGGTCGTGCTGTACTAGCCGCGTCAACAGGTTGTCTTGGGTCGTGCTGTACTAGCCACGACAGCTGGTCGTCTTGGGTCGTGCTGTACTAGCCACGACAGCTGGTCGTCTTGGGTCGTGCTGTACTAGCCACGACAGCAGGTCGTCTTGGGTCGTGCTGTACTAGCCACGACAGCTGGTCGTCTTGGGTCGTGCTGTACTAGCCACGACAGCTGGTCGTCTTGGGTCGTGCTGTACTAGCTGCGTCAGCAGGTGGTCTTGGGTCGGGCTGTACTAGCTGCGTCAGCAGGTGGTCTTGGGTCGTGCTGTACTAGCTGCGTCAGCAGGTCGTCTTGGGTCGTGCTGTACTAGCTGCGTCAGCAGGTCGTCTTCGGTCGTGCTGTACTAGCCACGACAGCTGGTCGTCTTGGGTCGTGCTGTACTAGCCGCGTCAACAGGTCGTCTTGGGTCGTGCTGTACTAGCCGCGTCAGCAGGTTGTCTTGGGTCGTGCTGTACTAGCCACGACAGCTGGTCGTCTTGGGTCATCTTGTACTAGCCGCTTCAGCAGGTCGTCTTGGGTCGTGCTGTACTTGTCGCGTCAGCAGGTCGTCTTGGGTCATCCTGTACTAGCCGCGTCAGCAGGTTGTCTTGGGTCGTGCTGTACTAGCCACGACAGCTGATCGTCTTGGGTCGTGCTGTACTAGCCACGACAGCTGGTCGTCTTGGGTCATCCTGTACTAGCTGCGTCAGCAGGTGGTCTTGGGTCGTGCTGTACTAGCCGCGTCAGCAGGTTGTCTTGGGTCGTGCTGTACTAGCCACGACAGCTGGTCGTCTTGGGTCGTGCTGTACTAGCCACGACAGCAGGTCGTCTTGGGTCGTGCTGTACTAGTCGCGTCAGCAGGTCGTCTTGGGTCGTGCTGTACTAGCTGCGTCAGCAGGTCGTCTTGGGTCGTGCTGTACTAGTCGCGTCAGCAGGTCGTCTTGGGTCGTGCTGTACTAGCTGCGTCAGCAGGTGGTCTTGGGTCGTGCTGTACTAGCTGCGTCAGCAGGTTGTCTTGGGTCGTGCTGTACTAGTCGCGTCAGCAGGTTGTCTTGGGTCGTGCTGTACTAGCTGCGTCAGCAGGTCGTCTTGGGTCGTGCTGTACTAGCCGCGTCAGCAGGTTGTCCTGTACTAGTCGCGTCAGCAGGTCGTCTTGGGTCGTGCTGTACTAGTCGCGTCAGCAGGTTGTCTTGGGTCGTGCTGTACTAGCCACGACAGCTGGTCGTCTTGGGTCATAGTGTACTAGCCGCGTCAGCAGGTCGTCTTGGGTCGTGCTGTACTAGTTGCGTCAGCAGGTGGTCTTGGGTCGTGCTGTACTAGTCGCGTCAGCAGGTTGTCTTGTGTCGTGCTGTACTAGCCGCGTCAGCAGGTTGTCTTGGGTCGTGCTGTACAAGCTGCATCAGCAGGTTGTCTTGGGTCGTGCTGTACTAGTCGCGTCAGCAGGTTGTCTTGTGTCGTGCTGTACTAGTCGCGTCAGCAGGTTGTCTTGGGTCGTGCTGTACTAGCCACGACAGCTGGTCGTCTTGGGTCATAGTGTACTAGCCGCGTCAGCAGGTCGTCTTGGGTCGTGCTGTACTAGTCGCGTCAGCAGGTTGTCTTGGGTCGTGCTGTACTAGCCACGACAGCTGGTCGTCTTGGGTCATAGTGTACTAGCCGCGTCAGCAGGTTGTGTTGGGTCATAGTGTACTAGCCGCGTCAGCAGGTCGTCTTGGGTCGTGCTGTACTAGCCGCGTCAGCAGGTGGTCTTGGGTCGTGCTGTACTAGCCGCGTCAGCACCTCGCGGGAAAGAGCCCCAATACGGTTCCCACACGGGTCAATACCCTGGGTGTGGAGCGAGGAGGTCGTCGCCTCCAGTCTCTTCTCAGCTTTAAGGAAAGACTCGTCAGACGCGAGCAGCCCCGGAGGCAGGACCGGAAGGTGGGTGTGGAGGAGGTAAATGGCATTAGTGAAGGGTCAGAGGAGAGAGGATATTGGGAATTTAGCGGTGTCAGGCCATTAAATGGGACGAGTGATAATCGTGAAGGGGATGGGAGGAGCCATTAGAATAAAGTGGGTGGTGGGGGGGGGGCAGTGGGGGGTGGGGATGGGGTCGGTGGAGTGAGGGGATGGGGTTGGTGGAGGGAGGGGATGGGGTTGGTGGGGATTGGGTTGGTGAAGGGTGGGGATGAGGTTGGTGGAGGGAGGGGATGGGGTTGGTGGAGGGTAGGGATGAGGTTGGTGGAGGAAGGGGATGGGGTTGGTGGAGGGAGGTAATGGGGTTGGTGGAGGGAGGGGATGGGGTTAGTGGAGGGTGGGGATGGGTTCAGTGGAGGGTGGGGATGGGGTTGGTGGAGGGTGGGGATAGGGTTGGTAGGGATGGGGTTGGTGGAGGGAGGGGATGGGTTCGGTGGAGAGTGGGGATGATGTCGGTGGAGGAAGGGGATGGGGTCGTTGGAGGGTGGGGATGGGGTTGGTGGAGGGTGGGGTTGGGGTCGTTGGAGGGTGGGGATGGGGTCGGTGGAGGGTGGGGATGGGGTCGGAGGAGGGTGGGGATGGGGTTGGTGGGGATGGGGTCGGTGGAGGGAGGGGATGGGGTCGGTGGAGGGAGGGGATGGGGTTGGTGGAGGGTGGGGTTGGGGTCGTTGGAGGGTGGGGATGGGGTTGGTGGAGGGAGGGGATGGGGTCGGTGGAGGGAGGGAATGGGGTTGGTGGAGGGTGGGGTTGGGGTCGTTGGAGGGTGGGGATGGGGTCGGTGGAGGGTGGGGATGAGGTCGGTGGAGGGTGGGGATGGGGTTGGTGGAGGGAGGGGTTGGGGTCGTTGGAGGGTGGGGATGGGGTCGGTGGAGGGTGGGGATGGGGTCGGAGGAGGGTGGGGATGGGGTCGGTGGAGGAAGGGGATGGGGTCGGTGGAGGGAGGGGATGGGGTCGGTGGAGGGAGGGGATGGGGTTGGTGGAGGGTGGGGATGGGGTCGGTGGAGGGAGGAGATGGAGTTGGTGGAGGGAGGGGGATGGGGTCGGTGGAGGGAGGAGATGGAGTTGGTGGAGGGAGGGGGATGGGGTCGGTGGAGGGTGGGGATGGGGTCGGTGGAGGGAGGAGATGGAGTTGGTGGAGGGAGGGGGATGGGGTCGGTGGAGGGAGGAGATGAAGTTGGTGGAGGGAGGGGGATGGGGTCGGTGGAGGGTGGGGATGGGATCGGTGGAGGGATGATGGGATGATGGAGGGATGAGATGATTAAACCTAGGTCCTGACATGTGACTAATACAGAGTTAGGAGTGTTCTGTGTGTTAGCATACCCAGTGGTATGTATCATTATACCATCATCATACCCAGTGGTATGTATCATTATACCATCAGCATACCCAGTGGTATGTATCATTATATAATCAGCATACCCAGTGGTATGTATCATTATACCATCAGCATACCCAGTGGTATGTATCATTATATCATCATCATACCCAGTGGTATGTATCATTATACCATCAGCATACCCAGTGGTATGTATCATTATATCATCAGCATACCCAGTGGTATGTATCATTATACCATCAGCATACCCAGAGGTATGTATCATTATATCATCATCATACCCAGTGGTGTGTATCATTATACCATCATCATACCCAGTGGTATGTATCATTATACCATCAGCATACCCAGTGGTATGTATCATTATACCATCAGCATACCCAGTGGTATGTATCATTATACCATCAGCATACCCAGTGGTATGTATCATTATACCATCAGCATATCCAGTGGTATGTATCATTATACCATCAGCATACCCAGTGGTATGTATCATTATACCATCAGCATACCCAGTGGTATGTATCATTATACCATCAGCATACCCAGTGGAATGTATCATTATATCATCAGCATACCCAGTGGTATGTATCATTATACCATCAGCATACCCAGTGGTATGTATCATTATATCATCAGCATACCCAGTGGTATGTATCATTATACCATCAGCATACCCAGTGGTATGTATCATTATATCATCATCATACCCAATGGTGTGTATCATTATACCATCATCATACCCAGTGGTATGTATCATTATACCATCAGCATACCCAGTGGTATGTATCATTATACCATCAGCATACCCAGTGGTATGTATCATTATACCATCAGCATACCCAGTGGTATGTATCATTATACCATCAGCATACCCAGTGGTATGTATCATTATACCATCAGCATACCCAGTGGTATGTATCATTATATCATCAGCATACCCAGTGGTATGTATCATTATACCATCAGCATACCCAGTGGTATGTATCATTATACCATCAGCATACCCAGTGGTATGTATCATTATATCATCATCATACCCAGTGGTGTGTATCATTATATCATCAGCATACCCAGTGGTGTATATCATTATATGATCAGCATACCCAGTGGTGTGTATCATTATATCATCAGCATACCCAGTGGTGTGTATCATTATATCATCAGCATACCAAGTGGTATCATTATATCATCAGCATACCCAGTGGTATGTATCATTATATCATCAGCATACCCAGTGGTGTGTATCATTATATCATCAGCTTACACAGAGGTGTGTATCATTATATCATCGGCATACCCAGTGGTGTGTATCATTATATCATCAGCATACCCAGTGGTGTGTATCATTATACCATCAGCATACCCAGTGGTATGTATCATTATATCATCATCATACCCAGTGGTGTGTATCATTATATCATCAGCATACCCAGTGGTGTATATCATTATATGATCAGCATACCCAGTGGTGTGTATCATTATATCATCAGCATACCCAGTGGTGTGTATCATTATATCATCAGCATACCAAGTGGTATCATTATATCATCAGCATACTAAGTGGTGTGTATCATTATATCATCAGCATACCCAGTGGTGTGTATCATTATATCATCAGCTTACACAGAGGTGTGTATCATTATATCATCGGCATACCCAGTGGTGTGTATCATTATATCATCAGCATACCCAGTGGTGTGTATCATTATATCATCAGCATACCAAGTGGTATCATTATATCATCAGCATACAAAGGGGTGAGTTTCATTATATCATCAGCATACTCAGTGGTGTGTATCATTATATCATCAGCATACCAAGTGGTGTGTATCATTGTATCATCAGCATACCCCAGTTGTGTGTATCATTATATCATCAGCATACCAAATGGTGTATATCATTATATCATCAGCATACCAAGTGGTGTTTATCATTATATCATCAGCATTCCCAGTGGTGTGTATCAATATATCACCAGCATACCCCGTGGTGTGTATCATTGTATCATCAGCATACCCCAGTTGTGTGTATCATTATATCATCAGCATACCCAGTGGTATGTATCATTATATCATCAGCATACCCAATGGTGTGTATCATTATATCATCAGCATACCCAGCGGTGTGTATCATTATATCATCAGCATACCCAGTGGTGTGTATCATTATATCATCAGCATACCCAGAGGTATGTATCATTATATCAGCAGCATACCCATTGGCATGTAACATTATATCATCAGCATACCCAGTAGTGTGTATCATTATATCATCAGCATACCAAGGGTTGTGTATCATTATATCATCAGCATACCCAATGGTGTGTATCATTATATCATCAGCATACCAAATGGTATATATCATTATATCATCAACATAGCAAGTGGTGTGTATCATTATATCATCAGTATACCCAGTGGTATGTATCAATATATCATCAGCATACCCAGTGGTGTGTATCATTATATTATCAGCATACCCAGTGGTATGTATCATTATATCATCAGCATACCCAGTGGCATGCATCATTATATCATCAGCATACCCAGTAGTGTGTATCATTATATCATCAGCATACCAAGGGATGTGTATCATTATATCATCAGCATACGAAGTGGTGTGTATCATTATATCATCAGCATACCAAATGGTTTGTCATTATATCATCTGCATACCGAGTGGTGTGTTTCATTATATCATCAGCATACCAAATGGTGTGTATCATTATATCATCAGCATACCAAATGGTGTGTATCATTATATCATCAGCATACCAAGTGGTGTGTATCATTATATCATCAATATACCCAGTGGTGTCTATCATTATATCATCAATATACCCAGTGGTGTGTATCATTATATCATCAGCATGCCCAGTGGTGTGTATCAATATATCATCAGCATACCTAGTGGTGTGTGTCATTATATCATCAGCATACCAAGGGGTGTGTATATCATTAGCATAACCAGTGGTGTGTATCATTACATCATCAGCATACCAAATGGTATGTATCATTATATTATCAGCATATGAAATGGTGTGTATCATTATATCATCAGCATACCAAGTGGTGTGTATCATTATATCATCAGCATACCCAGTGGTGTGTATCATTAAAAACATTAGCATACCCAGTTTTGTGTATCATTATATCATCTGCATACCCAGTGGTATGTATCATTATATCATCAGTATACCCAGTGGTGTGTATCATTATATCATCAGCATACCCAGTGGTGTGTATCATTATATCATCAGCATACCAAGGGGTGTGTATCATTATATACATCAGCATACCCAGTTATGTGTATCATTATATCATCAGCATACCCAGTGGTATGTATCATTATATCAACAGCATACCCAGTGGTGTGTATCATTATATCATCAGCATACCCAGTGGTGTGTATCAATATATCATCATACCAAGGGGTGTGTATCATTATATCATCAGCATACCGAGTGGTGTGTATCATTATATCATCAGCATACCCAGTGGTGTGTATCATTATATCATCAGCATACCCAGTAGTGTGTATCATTATATCATCAGCATACCAAATGGTGTGTATCATTATATCATCAGCATACCGAATGGTGTGTACCATTATATCATCAGCATACCAAGTGGTGTGTGTATCATTATATCATCAGAATACCGGGTGGTGTGTATCATTATATCATCAGCATAACAAGTGGTTTGTAACATTATATCATCAGCATACCCAGTGATGTGCATCATTATATCATCAGCATACCAAGTGGTGTGTATCATTATATCATCAGCATACAAAGGGGTGTGTGTTATTATATCATTTGCATACCCAGTTGTGTGTATCATTATATCATCAGCATAGCTATAATGATGTGGACGTTGGGTTTGCTGGGTACAGAGTTTAACAGCGTGTTTATTAAGATATTAAATAAGGTAGGACTGAGGACACCTTCCTGTGAGGTACCTAGTTCGAAGTCTCTTGTTATCATAAATAATTTTGTTGTATTTGTGTCTAGCTTCAGACACGTGCATGTTACAGTTATGTCCTAAAGAGTTGAGAGCAATTAAGGATGATAAAGAGTCACAATTAATGTATAAAGGTTTGAGACGTACACATTTCAGTGCAAGAAGAAAGGCAAATAGTTCGGTCTGAAGGGGGTAGAGGCCCAGTTGTTTATACGGACTCCCCACTCAAAATATATGCCTTTGATACAGTGTCACATAAAAGACTGATTAAAAAGACAGAGGCTCACTGTATTGAGGGTTGTATTTTGAGCTGGATTGGGCATATCTATACCGAAGGAAACAAAGATTTAGTATCAGTTGGGATAAATTATTGTGTCAGAGTGGGAAAATGTAATTGGAGTGCTTCAAGGCTCTGTTCTGCGACCTCTGGTATTCATAATATATATAAATGATTTAGATTCAGGTTTAAACAGCAAAATTTGCAAATTTTCCGATTATATAAAAATTGAGAGGGTATATATTAAACACGGAAAAATACTCACTATCAGTTCAAGACGATCTAAATAGGGTACTGAAATGGTCAAAAGATTGGCGGATGCAGATTAATTCTGACAACTGTAAGGTTTAGAGGATAGGTAATAATAATAGAGTTACAAGATATAAGCTAGATGCATGCATGGTGCTGAGATTGCGAACTTGAATTACGAAAGGGATCTGGGAGTTATGATTAGTAAGAATTTAAAAGAAAAAATCAATGCATAAATGTTGAAATAAATCCCAGAACACTGGGATTTATGTATCGAAACAAGTAACCAACCCAATCAACTCATTCAATCTCAAACAAAATTCAAAACAATCCTCTCCAGCTGTGAGTACAGTGCCTGCTATCCGCCTCTGCCCTCCTCTGCGCATTGCCTGACGTAAGTTTCAGCCTCAACATATACCTCAGTCCATTCCTAACCAATCATGTCTCCCCCCCAAAAAAAAGACTGTGCAGGGAAATAAGAGCAACAAAGCCCCTAACAAGGCATCCATCCCGACCAACACTGACAGCCATCGTGTTTCTCCCTCTGGAAGCTCTGGGGTCCGCGGCGGCGGTGTTGCTCTCTCCTCTACCCCATCACTGAGCCAGAGAGCTGTGTCCTCTCAATCCTCTCCTAATTCCACGCTTACATCCCACTTCACGAAATTTAAGCGTGCTTCTGGTCCCTCACTGGATTTCCCTAACTGGGCCGAGAATCAGTGGTTCAAAAAGTTGTGCCTAGACCTTGAGGCTCATATTACGATCATCCAGAGCCTTCAAACTGAGAATCAAGCGAACCTCGCGAACCTTCATCGTCAACAACAAGAACCCTTCTCCGCGAGGATATTAGAAACTATAAGGCTAGCCAAAGATCAACTCCAGCACGTCTTGAATGATCTCCATGAGGAAAATATGCGTCTGAAAACTGATGAAGCCATAAAAAAACAAGAGGAAGCTCTCAACAAAATGACTGTATGTATCAGTACATTATCCGCGAACATTCCATCTCTCAGGATAAACAACATCAGTAAAAGCTGTTCGACTCTGTTGTTGTGTCATCCCAATATATTTCTGTGGAACGTGAAGGTGAAAAGTGTATTGATATAGTTCATGTTCTCATAAAAGACGAGTTGCGTTATAGTCTATATAAAACAGACATTATTGCTGCCTACAGAGTAGGCAAAAAGAATCCATCAGGACCAAACCAGAGGAAAATTCGCCTCAAGTTAGCTACCCAGTCCATGAAATCTAATCTTATCCGGACAGCTCTATCCCAACGAAAGGGGATCTTCATCAACGAGTGCTTGACTAGAAAAAGACAGAAACTCCTCCACTGCCTGTGTCAAATCCGATATCAAAACCCAGATGCAATTCATCAGTGCTTCGTTAGAGATGGCATGATAAAAGTGAGAAAGACTTCTGAAGGTAAAATGTTTACAATTGCTAATGAGGATAACCTCAACACTTTCCTCTCCCAATGTGGTTTGTCTCACCTTATTATTCCTCTCAATAACTCAACATAATTAACCCCCTTGTCACCAAGTGCGGGCTAGGTAACCAAAGTCTCTTTGTTACACTTTTTTAATTAAATTTTAATTATATTTATATTAGTCATTTATTGGACTTAAGTAATTGAGTGCATTAATATTTTCTTTAGTTCTTATTAATTATAGGATCATAACTAAACTAGTTATAGTTAATTATCATTATTATAAGATTAAATTTGCCTATGTTTATTATTCAATTTTTTTTTCTTTCATTATTACCTAGGTTGCCTAGCCTCGCCATACTCCCTTACTCCATTGTACCCCTGGCTTTGCCTGTGTCTCAAATTGCAAATTATTACTTTCAGTGTACCTGAGAGTACCTGTAAGCAATCTACCTCATTTCTTTTATTGTTTTTTTTTGTTCATTTCGTGTTTGTCTTGTATATATTTATATTTCCCCTCCCCTTTTATATCAAAATATCTTTATTTTGTAATTGCCTTTTTTGGATTGTTTTCCTACAACCAGCCTTCTTATGCAAACAAGTATAGACCCTGAACTAAACCTCTTATCCAGTACCTATGACAATCATCCCTTTAATGATCAAAATTGCAGATATTATACAGCACATGATGTAAACAATGTATTAGCACATAATCACAATATCTCTGTAATTAACTTGAATGTAAGATCTCTAAGCAACCACTTCGATGATGTTAGTGCCTTGATTGAAACTATTGACAACAAATTCTCTTTTATTATACTTACCGAAACATGGTTAAAAGAGGATACTACTCAACTCTTTAACATGCCAAACTACTCAACAATTCACAATTGTCGACCAATTCAGAGAGGTGGTGGAACTGCTCTTTACTACCACCAAGAACTAACATGCTTAGAAGTAATTAGAACCAGAGACTACTGTGGGGAATATATCTTCGCCAGTTTCAGAGTCAAGGGTGCTGAGTCTGTCCTGACTGTGGGAGCAGTCTATAGAATTCCTAACACTGATATGTCCGAATTGAACTCTAACCTTAGAAATCTAATACTAGATAACAGACTGAACAAAAACCATCTAATTATCGCAGGGGAATTTAATATTGACCTCTGCGAGCCTGAAAACCTTCCTGCTGCTAGTTTCCTCAACTGTATGAATTCCTGTTTCCTCATACCCTTAATCACTAGACTTACTAGAATCACTGATAGTACTGCCTCTGCTCTTGACCACATCTGGACTAACAAAACCACTCCACTTACTTCAGGGATAATCATTGATAGGACCACGAACCATTACCCCTCATTTCTCCTAACCAACATTAGTAAACCACCTCTAGATACAAGGAAGATAAGCTTTAGGCTGCACAATGAAACTTCTATAAGCAACTTTATTGCTGCTGCTGCTAATATCAACTGGGAGGCTGAATTAGGTGACATAGTGAACATCAACCTAGCAGTGCAAACATTTCTTCAGAAAACTCTGAACCTTTATAACTCCCACTGTCCAATGCTAACGAAACAAGTTACAAATAAAAGGTTAAACACTCCATGGCTTACAAAGGGTATTC
The DNA here is from genome assembly GCF_040958095.1 of Procambarus clarkii. Classification (NCBI taxonomy): domain Eukaryota; kingdom Metazoa; phylum Arthropoda; class Malacostraca; order Decapoda; family Cambaridae; genus Procambarus; species Procambarus clarkii. Next base: position 7,140,666 of record NC_091183.1, on the reverse strand, counting down.
TTAAATGTATTTATAAAAAACATGACCTTGAGAAGAAATATAGGTTAGGAGTCGTGTCCAAAGAATTTTCAAAGATTTACTCATCCATGTTGTCTAAAATATTTAGAAGAGCCAAAATAAAATACTAGGAAAGTAAATTTACCCAAATTAAGGGCAACAATAAGAAAACACGGAGCACTATCTCCCAAATATTAGGTTCAAAAAAGATTTTGAATAAAAAACCAATTCTCCTATCCAATGACGATGGTGTGCTTTCTACCTCAGACACTCCTATTGAATTCAATAGGTTCTTTTCATCCATTGGTACATCCCTTGCTCATGATATTCCATCCTCACTCACTAATATTAATTAATAAAGACTACCTCACAGGTAACTATCCAGAGTCTCTGTACCTAGCTCCCGCTACTTCCTCTGATGTTAATGAGGTAATCCTTTCCCTTAAAACTAAGTCAAGTGCCCTTGATGAGATACCATCTCTAATTTACAAAAAAAATCCAAATTTCTAGCTCCTTCCATTGCACTGCTCTTCAATAAATCACTTGAACTTCAAACCTTTCCGGATATTCTAAAAAAAAAAGCGAGAGTATTCCCTGTCCACAAATGTGGTGATCTCACTGATGTCAACAATTACAGACCTATCTCAATTCTGCCAACCTTGTCAAAAATATTTGAAAAGCTAATCTACAAGCATCTTTACTCATATATAGCCAAACTCAATATACTTAGCTCTTGCCAATATGGTTTCAGACCCAATAAAAGCACTAACGATGCACTTATTAGTATGATTAACTTGATATATACAGCTCTTGATAAAAATGAGTTCCCAGTTGGGTTATTTGTGGACCTACGTAAGGCTTTTGACACTCAACCACCAAAACCTTCTTCTTAAATTACATCATTATGGAGTCAGAGGTCACTCCCTACAATACCTTCAGTCTTCCTTACTGACAGGCTCCTGCATGTTTCTGTGAATAATTCCATTTCTCCTGCACTACCCATAAACATTGGTGGTCCACAGGGCAGCATACTTGGCCCTCTCCTCTATCTCATCTACATTAATGACCTTCCAAATGCCTCTCAACACCTCAAACCAATCCTATTTGCTGATGACACAATTTTCATTTTCCTCCAGTCCTGACCCTCTTGCTCTAATTGTCACTGTGAATGCTGAACTAAATAAAGTCCATCTTTGGCTAACTGCTAACAAATTCGCCCTTAACATTGACAAAACTTTTTATATTTTGTTTGGAAATAAATCTTCAAATGAAATTAATCTAAGAATAAACATTATACAAATCAGTAGTAAAGTTGATGGTAAATTCCTTGGTGATAGCAAGCTGAATTTCCAGGGACACATTCTAAATATAGCAAAAAAAGTTTCGAAAACTGTTGGCATTCTCTCTAAGATCAGATATTATGTACCTCGCCCTGCCCTGGTGACGCTCTATTATTCTCTCATCTATCTTTATCTCAACTATGGTATTTGTGCTTGGGGTTCTAGTACCCAAAATCATTTACGTTCTCTAATTACCCAACATAAAGCTTCTATTAGAACAATATCTAACTCTGGCCCCAGACAGCACTCGATACCCTTACTCAAATCTCTGAATATGTTAGATATTAAATCACTGCTCATCCTCTCATGTGTACTCTATATATTTAAAACTCTGAATTGTAATGTCAATCTTGAGCTTAAAGCTTCTTAGAAGGTTGTAACAGAACCCATGGGCACCACACCAGAAACAAATACCTATTTGATATTCCAAGAGTACGACTTAATCAAACTAGAAATGCTCTACAAATCAAGGGACCCAGAATGTGGAATGACCTTCCCAATCATGTCAAAGGCTGTACCTCTCTCAACCAGTTTAAGATGAAAACTAAGTACTACCTTATTAACTCCATGTAACCTACCTTACCCCAAAATGTCAACCCATGTCTAACTATTTTTTAAACAATGATGTTTGCTGACCAACTTGTATATTGGCTATTTTCTACCATGTTCCATCCTTTTTTATCTTTTATTTTTTTTCTTTCAACGCAATTTATACTTTAAGCTCAATTACTATTAAGTTTTAGTCCAAGGTTTTTTTCCCCACCTCACCTTACCCGAAACGCTATGCGTATTAGTGGCTTTAGGTATTGTATGTACTAGCTCTATCTATAAATCAATCAGAATGTTTGTTACTCTGCGTCTATGTATAAACTGTTCCTAAATAAAATATTATTATTATTATTATTATTATAATTATTAGTAATAATTAAGACATCTATTGTTCTTCAGCTATATCTTGCTCTGGTTAGGCCCCATTTAGATATATATGCACTTCACTTTTTGTCACAGTACTGTAGAATGAATATAAATTCACTAGAATACGTCCAGTGTAGGATAACAAAGTTAATCCCCCAAGTTAGAAACCTGCCATATGAAGAAAGATTGTCAAAGCCTAAATTACATTCTCTAGAAAAGCAAAGAATTAGGGGTGACATGTGGTAGAGGTGTTCAATAGGATGAATGGACATAACAAAGGGGGGACATTAATAGGGTATTAAAAGAAGCAACACAAGACAGAACTCGAAACAACGTGTATAAATTGGACAAATTTAGATTTAGGAAAGACTTGCATCGGTAAATACACTGGGTTTGTACCTCAACGTTCATGTATGTGTTACGTACTCCTAGCAGAATACGTATATAAATTTAAAATAAATATTATTTTATTTTATCATTGCATGTATATGTACACACATTGTGTTTTGGGTAAATTGTCGTATGGTTTGGCAGCGTTAGTGGAGACCAGAGCGGGGTTGCGTTGTACACGTCTATTTCCTGATTGATACGGGAAAGCTGGACCTGTTCAGTTGAGAGTTCCAGATGTCACTTTATTTTAGTTAGAAAATGTTTTATATACTGTAATTAAACAGGTGTCATTATACTTATATATTTTGTAAGCAACTATTATATGTAACTTGCAGTCTTATGTGTTTTGAGAACAAGTGGTTGTTCAATTAGTTTATAATATTAAAAAGTCCTTAGTTTCCATCCCTCATCCTGGGATGAGGCAGACGGGAGGTGAGAATGTGGGTGGCGACAGAGCGAGAGTTCAGTAGCTGGACGGGAGCCAGGGAGATAACACTTGTTGGAGTTAAGTTCTTTTGTTCTATCATAGCCATATATATTAATCTTGATTTAATGTCTGGAAGTTACAGTGATATTTTTAATGTGATATATTGTGACCATATAATCATCTGTTTGCCTTTGAGATTTATTTAATATAAATTATATATATATGCTTAGTCTTTATTCTTCAGTCCTATGAAGATTCTATTTTATGCTCATTACCCATTAAGGGGTTATACTGGTGATTCGCTATTGAGAACAGTAGTTGTGTCGTATCCCTAGACGTAATTAAGTTGGCTGCTGTAGGATCACGAGCCATAACGTACGATAGGTAACAAAGAGTTATGGGGGCCTGTGCCGGGAAATATTGTCCCACTTAACTTAACTATGCTAATCTAACCTTGCCTTCCTAGGTACCAGTGTCAAGTGTCTCTGTGTGTTTCTTAAGAACTATTCCATGTGCCAAGCAAGCCTTCCTGTGTGTCAAGTAACAACGTTTCACGATTTTGAGGTAAGTCATCCTATATATTTTGTTTGTGCAGTGAGGCCAAGCGAATTTTCAGTGTGGTGACAATTTTACAGTGAAGTGTAGTGCAGTGCCATTGTGTTAATTATTTTTGTGAATTAAGTGCCAAGTGTTAGTAACGATGGAGGAGAAAGTTGCAGCGTTGGTGGCTCACCCAGACTTTGAAGGGATTCAGAACCTTAAAAAGACTGAGTTAATACAAATGGCAAATCATTTGGATTTGACCGCCAGCAATAGAATGGTTAAAGCCCAAATATTGAAAGTCATTGTGACGCATTTTGTTGAGAATGGGGAGTTAGGTGAAGAAATTCTAGAGGAGTTAAGAGAGGAGTCGAGTGATCAGATGACGTTAAAGCGTCTTGAGTTAGAAGCTCGCCAATTAGAGCTTGAAGCTCAAAAAGAACAGAAAATATTAGAGGCTGAAGCTCGTCAAAGAGAGATTGAAGCTCAACAGCAACAGCAAATATTAGAGGCTGAAGCTCAGCAAAGGGAGCTAGAGACTAGGCGTTTAGAAATTGCGGTACAGTTGCAAATAGAAGCCACAAAGAAGCAACAAGCCGAGGAACAAACTAGGCAATTAGAGATTCAACAACAAATGGCTGACACTAACTTCAGGCTTGAATCACAGCGTATGGCAGCTGGGCATGGAAATACTAGTAATGTTTCAACAAATAGTGATAATAATCCCATCAGGATGAATAAGTATATAGAGTTGCCCAAGTTCAATGAGGAAGATCCTGAGGTTTTCTTTGCACATTTTAATAAAATTGCCATCAGTATGAACTGGCCAAGGGATCAGTGGGTAGCCATTATGCAGTCTCAATTCAAGGGGCGTAGTCAGGAGGTTTTCACATCCCTACCTGACGCTCATAGCTTTGATTATGATTTTGTAAAGAAAAGCATCTTAAATGCTTATCAACTAAATCCAGAGGCACACAGGCAAAAGTTCAGAAATCTAAGGAGGACAAGTGATCAGACAATAGCAGATTTTACTCGTCAGAAGACGAAATTTTGTAACAGATGGTTAAAGTCACTTGCAGTCACTGATTTTGATGCTTTAAAGAATCTTCTTATAATGGAAGAAGTATTGTCATGTCTCCCAGACCAGTTGTCTACTTTTATGGCAGAACAAAAGAATGTAACAGACATTGATGAGCTGTCAAAGCTCGCGGATGAGCATGAGTTGCTGACTAAGGCCCCGTTTACGGCCACTTCACCTAAGTCTAGTCGTAGAGTAAATTATAATGCTCACCGAACTCCTTATCAGAATCCATCCAGTCCTAGTACTCCAGTTACTCCCATGAGCTCTTCTCTTACAAAACCTAATCCTGCTACTTCATTGTCAGGAATGTCAAATAATAATAAGGTTATTTTTAAACCTACAGTTGGTTCTACCAGTGTGTCCACTGTAAGGTCCTGTTCCCATTGTAAGAGAAAAGGCCATGGAATTCATTCATGTTTTATATTGCACCCTGAGTTACGACCAACTGGTCTCATTTATTGCAGAGGTGTGCAAAATAAACTTACTAATAAACATGTAACTGTAAACCCCAATTGGGTGAAACAGTATTCACCATATATGTCTTCAGGTGAAGTTTTGTGTATTAATGGGAAGTGGAAGCCAGTGGTTATTCTTCGTGATACAGGTGCTTCCCAAACCATAATTTCATCCAGTATTCTTTCTGATGTTGAAAAGAGAGAGACAGGAAAGTTTGTTGTTCTTCAGAGTGTTGCAGGATGTAAAACTGTACCTCTAATAGACATTAATTTCAGATCCACCATTACACCACGTTTATGCACTGTGGGTGTTAGTACACAGTTGCCCATCCCAGGTGTGGATGTTATATTGGGTAATGATGTGGCCATAAATCATGTTGTGGGTGAGATTGATCCCCGTTTGTGTAAACAGCCAGTTGCAGACCATGTTTATTCTGCCTGTGCTGAAGTTAGTTCTATGAATGAACCTGTTGTAGAAGATGGTTTTGTCCATTCTACCTGTGCTGATGTCAGTACTAATATAAATCCAGTTGTCAGTTCTGATGTTGTTACTCAAGCATTTGTTCCAGTAACCAGTACCCCTACAGTGGAGAAGTGGGATGTGGTTGTTCCAGATTCCTGTGTGGCCGATTTAGTTGTTGAGAGTAAGCTTGATACTATGACTCTGCTTTATTCCAATAATTGGGAAAGGATGTCCATGTACCATTGTCTTGCCCGCTTACTACGAACGTTGTGCCAGGAGTTGAGAGAAACTTAAAAGCCACGACTCTGTATTCCAGCCAAGTGAATGGTTTAGGACAAGATGTCGGGTTGGCAGAAGTATTCCCGCTCACTCCAAGTTTAGAATCAGTTGTCGAGAGTAAGTCCGTTGTAGAGGCCCCGCCTCACCCTAGTCAAGGTAATATAATAGGGGAGGAGGTCAAACTACCTGTTACTTGCCCGCTCGCTTCAGATTCCTTTCATTTATGTGCTTTGAGTAGAACTGACCCTAAGATTTCAGAGAGAAGCAAGGAGACAGTCTGTACTGTAGATCCAGTTTTGGAGAGTGTGGGAAAGCAGCCAGAGGATCAGCTTCTGTTGAGTAGATGGAGACCCATTGAGCCTCCCTCTTCAGTTGTCTGTGAGGATGTGACCCAGCTTGGTAGTGATATTATTGATTGTGAGCAGACAGTACTCCAAGCAGCTCCAGAAGTCATGGGAGGAAATTTTGGTAAAATCATTAAGAGTGGTAAAGCAGCAATTGGATCTAAGTTGAGGAGTTGTGATTCTTATTCTATGTGGAGGAAGTATTGCTCATTGTGTACATTGAGTCGGAGTGTGTGTAGGATGTTGAAATCTACTTTTATTCTGCAGGAGCCATTTTCTTGTGAAGTAATGGACTGTGGGACATCTTTGTCAAGCCTTGTGGTTGAGCAGAGAGAGTTTACTCAAGTAGGTTGTGCATCCAGTTCTGAGGAAGTGGTGAGTTATGCTAGAGCAGTGTCTCTATATTCAGATCCAGTTAATTTTGATGCACGAGTGATAAAAGTGTATGTTCCACTCAAGTGTGGTGTTGATTTTCAGAATCATATTGTGGGTGAAGGATTAAATCATACTGGGGAGCAAATGTTTGAGACTCCAGGTGTGCAATTCAAGTTGGGGGATAAGGTTATCCTACCTAGAGTTAATCATTGTGAAGGGTTTCAGATTGTCCTTGGGCGTTTCTCAGGAAATCTGCTGTACATCTTCAAGATGTTAAGACCCTTAAACCTCTTGGTTGATTGGTTGTCATCAGACGTAAATCACTTGGGAAGTGATGGTGAAGATTGTAACGTTTTCGGCATGTTTTATTTAGTCTCTTGGAAGACTAGACGGTTGATAAATGTGTGTGTTGTGTTCAAGTTCACCATCAGGGGGTGTGAACTTGTCTTGAGAGTTATGATTGAGATATGGTGCCTAGGCATATGCCTGTTTTCTTTCACTGATCGTTATGACAGAGTTATGAGGCAATTGATTTCTGTGTTCCTTATGGATCATCTGAGTCAGTTCGATCAGGTAGTCTTTGCACTAATCTTGGGTTGTATTTCTTGGTTGGAAGGTCAAAGGTTTGATAAGTCGGTGTCTTGTGTTTCGGAAGGTTCTATGAATGGGAAAGTTTTATGCATAATTGTGAGGTTTAATGCTACTTTCTCTAATTTTAGTATCCATTGGGCGAGAGTATGTGTTCCACAGAGGATCAAGAGTGATGATGAGCAGATGTCTGTGTCAGAGCATACCCAGGAGAAGTCCCAACTCAACTCAACATACAGCCTGCTTCACTTAAGCAGTTCAGCTCCAGAAAAAGGGAGTAATGGAAAATCGAGGCTGTCTTGGGAAAATTCACCATGTAGAAAAGGAATCACATGGAAAAATGAAACTGATCTTGAAGAAATAGTAGAAACATATGAAAAACTAAATTGCCATGATAACTGTGTGAAAGCAGCTACCTTTATTGACAATTCTATTCATGCTACTAATGATACTGTTGTAGATAGGAGTGTGAAATATGATCTAAAACAAAGTGAAATAAATGAGATAGTACCTTGGAGAGATAAATTTGCATACTCCAGTGACACATATGTAGAACATAGTCATAAGACTGAAATTTCTGAGTTTCCTGTAAGACTATATTTGGAGTGTTTTCATTTTTGTCCAGAGATGTGTTCTTATTACTTTTACATGTTTGGTGTAATTAATACCATAAATCTCAAGTGTCATACATTTTACTTTGAAAAAATGCCATTGATCTTCAATCTATTGCATTTTTTTTCTTGGAGGTGGAAGTGTTACGTACTCCTAGCTGAATACGTATATAAATTTAAAATAAATATTATTTTATTTTATCATTGCATGTATATGTACACACATTGTGTTTTGGGTAAATTGTCGTATGGTTTGGCAGCGTTAGTGGAGACCAGAGCGGGGTTGCGTTGTACACGTCTATTTCCTGATTGATACGGGAAAGCTGGACCTGTTCAGTTGAGAGTTCCAGATGTCACTTTATTTTAGTTAGAAAATGTTTTATATACTGTAATTAAACAGGTGTCATTATACTTATATATTTTGTAAGCAACTATTATATGTAACTTGCAGTCTTATGTGTTTTGAGAACAAGTGGTTGTTCAATTAGTTTATAATATTAAAAAGTCCTTAGTTTCCATCCCTCATCCTGGGATGAGGCAGACGGGAGGTGAGAATGTGGGTGGCGACAGAGCGAGAGTTCAGTAGCTGGACGGGAGCCAGGGAGATAACACTTGTTGGAGTTAAGTTCTTTTGTTCTATCATAGCCATATATATTAATCTTGATTTAATGTCTGGAAGTTACAGTGATATTTTTAATGTGATATATTGTGACCATATAATCATCTGTTTGCCTTTGAGATTTATTTAATATAAATTATATATATATGCTTAGTCTTTATTCTTCAGTCCTATGAAGATTCTATTTTATGCTCATTACCCATTAAGGGGTTATACTGGTGATTCGCTATTGAGAACAGTAGTTGTGTCGTATCCCTAGACGTAATTAAGTTGGCTGCTGTAGGATCACGAGCCATAACGTACGATAGGTAACAGTATGCAATGTTAGAGAGTTCTAATTAACTCGATCCCATGCATGCAGTTAATTTATGTTATATATATGTTTCTTATGTTAAATGTTTTTGTTGATTTGTTTCTATATTTTCATAAATAAAACATGTTTACTGTCTTATTCCAAGTTTTACGACAATTTTACAAGGTTTTAAATATAAAGCTCAATATAATATTCTGTTTTTTTATACAGGAATTATACGTTAATACACCATCATAATAACGTAACGATGTCGTGTAAATAACGTTATATTGGCGACACATAAATGTTATATATATATATATATATATATATATATATATATATATATATATATATATATATATATATATATATATATATATATATATATATATATATTTTATTAAATATGACCGAAAAAGTAAGATTAATAATTCTAACACGAATTTTCTCAATCTTTCGTACATTATGCTTCACTGTTGGAGGTAAATCAAAAATCACTTCTCCAAAATTCATTTTTATTTCTAGTCTGACGCGACACGGGCGCGTTTCGTAAAACTTATTACATTTTCAAAGACTTCACAAATACACAACTGATTAGAACTTGCGTTTCCCTGATTTTATATCTACATTTGAGTGAGGTGGGAAGGGTGATGTGGCATTACATTTGAGTAAGGTGGGAAGGATGATGTGGCATTAGAGGATATTAATAGGGTATTAAAAGTATCAACACAAGACAGAACACGAAACAATGGATATTGAATAGAAGTGTTTGTAGAAAGCCTATTGGTCCATATTTCTTGATGCTTCTATATTGGAGCGGAGTCTTGAGGTGGGTAGAATATAGTTGTGCAATAATTGGCTGTTGATTGCTGGTGTTGACTTCTTGATGTGTAGTGCCTCGCAAACGTCGAGCCGCCTGCTATCGCTGTATCTATCGATGATTTCTGTGTTGTTTACTAGGATTTCTCTGGCGATGGTTTGGTTATGGGAAGAGATTATATGTTCCTTAATGGAGCCCTGTTGTTTATGCATCGTTAAACGCCTAGAAAGAGATGTTGTTGTCTTGCCTATATACTGGGTTTTTTGGAGCTTACAGTCCCCAAGTGGGCATTTGAAGGCATAGACGACGTTAGTCTCTTTTAAAGCGTTCTGTTTCGTGTCTGGAGAGTTTCTCATGAGTAGGCTGGCCGTTTTTCTGGTTTTATAGTAAATCGTCAGTTGTATCCTCTGATTTTTGTCTGTAGGGATAACGTTTCTATTAACAATATCTTTCAGGACCCTTTCCTCTGTTTTATGAGCTGTGGAAAAGAAGTTCCTGTAAAATAGTCTAATAGGGGGTATAGGTGTTGTGTTAGTTGTCTCTTCGGAGGTTGCATGGCTTTTCACTTTCCTTCTTATGATGTCTTCGATGAAACCATTGGAGAAGCCGTTATTGACTAGAACCTGCCTTACCCTACAGAGTTCTTCGTCGACTTGCTTCCATTCTGAGCTGTGGCTGAGAGCACGGTCGACGTATGCGTTAACAACACTCCTCTTGTACCTGTCAGGGCAGTCGCTGTTGGCATTTAGGCACATTCCTATGTTTGTTTCCTTTGTGTAGACTGCAGTGTGGAAACCTCCGCCCTTTTCCATGACTGTTACATCTAGAAAAGGCAGCTTCCCATCCTTTTCCGTCTCGTAAGTGAAACGCAGCACGGAACTCTGCTCAAATGCCTCCTTCAGCTCCTGCAGATGTCTGACATCAGGTACCTGTGTAAAAATGTCGTCAACATACCTGCAGTATATGGCCGGTTTCAAGTTCATGTCGACTAAGACTTTTTGCTCGATGGTACCCATGTAGAAGTTTGCAAACAGGACACCTAGGGGAGAACCCATAGCGACCCCATCTACTTGCTTATACATGTGCCCATCCGGGCTCAAGAAGGGTGCCTCTTTAGTACAAGCTTGGAGTAGTTTCCTCAGAATACTTTCTGGCATGTCAAGAGGAGTACAGGCTGGATCACGATACACTCTGTCGGCTATCATTCCGATTGTCTCGTCCACAGGTACGTTGGTAAACAGCGATTCTACGTCCAACGAGGCTCTTATCCCTGTGGCCCGTGCGCCCCGCAGTAAGTCCACAAATTCCTTTGGAGACTTCAGGCTGAAGGCGCAAGGAACATAAGGAGTCAGCAGGCCGTTGAGTCGCTTCGCCAATCTGTACGTGGGTGTGGGTATCTGGCTAATGATTGGCCGAAGTGGGTTTCCAGGCTTGTGCGTCTTGACATTTCCATACGCATATCCAGGTTTATATTCCCCAATGATCTTTGGCAGGTGGAGTCCGGATTTCTTGGCGTTCACAGTTTCGATCAGTTTGTTGACCTTTGCTTTTAATTCGGCTGTAGTGTCCTTCGTTACCCTTTGGAACTTAGTTTGGTCAGAGAGTATGATGTTCATTTTCGCCAGATATTCGTCTTTTTTAAGAATGACATATATTGGCGACTTGTCACCTCTCCTGACAACTATCTCCTTGTTCTCACGAAGGCTTTTAGCTGCCGCTCTAAGCTCGGGGGACAGTATGGTGCTTCTGTAGTTGCCTCGATTCTTTCCTCCTTCTGCAATAAGTTCTGCTTGTAAGGTATCTTTGGTAGTGACCTTCTTTTGTGTCTCGAGGTCGAATATGTCGTCCAACAGAATTTCCAACTCCACTTTCCGGGCCATTTCACTCGGTCTGGACATAACATGACAGTTTATGCCCAGATTTAGGAGAGTGACTTGGTCCTCAGTGAGGTTAATTCCTGCAAGGTTCAGGAAGCCATCTCTTGGTCGTGGAATTGCCATAGGTCCTCCATATAATGTTGTTAGTTTCTTGATAATCCTTGTTTCAGTGCTGAGGTGATGTTGGTCTGTGAGGATGTCGAGGTGTTGTTCAATGCGGGTACGGATACTATGGTCGATGTTGCTATTTCTCCACTCGTTTGTAGCATGAAGTAGTTGCGTTTTTTTGTCTTTGATTTCATTCTCTGCCTTGTATATCTGATCACGAATCAGATCCTGGCGATATTTTATCGTGAAGGCTTGATTCCTTGCTGCTGGGTCGTGCACTTTAACATTAGTATATTTTGGTAGCAGTCTTTCCTGTAGACATATTTTATTAAATATGACCGAAAAAGTAAGATTAATAATTCTAACACGAAAATTCGTGTTAGAATTATTAATCTTACTTTTTCGGTCATATTTAATAAAATATGTCTACAGGAAAGACTGCTACCAAAATATACTAATGTTAAAGTGCACGACCCAGCAGCAAGGAATCAAGCCTTCACGATAAAATATCGCCAGGATCTGATTCGTGATCAGATATACAAGGCAGAGAATGAAATCAAAGACAAAAAAACGCAACTACTTCATGCTACAAACGAGTGGAGAAATAGCAACATCGACCATAGTATCCGTACCCGCATTGAACAACACCTCGACATCCTCACAGACCAACATCACCTCAGCACTGAAACAAGGATTATCAAGAAACTAACAACATTATATGGAGGACCTATGGCAATTCCACGACCAAGAGATGGCTTCCTGAACCTTGCAGGAATTAACCTCACTGAGGACCAAGTCACTCTCCTAAATCTGGGCATAAACTGTCATGTTATGTCCAGACCGAGTGAAATGGCCCGGAAAGTGGAGTTGGAAATTCTGTTGGACGACATATTCGACCTCGAGACACAAAAGAAGGTCACTACCAAAGATACCTTACAAGCAGAACTTATTGCAGAAGGAGGAAAGAATCGAGGCAACTACAGAAGCACCATACTGTCCCCCGAGCTTAGAGCGGCAGCTAAAAGCCTTCGTGAGAACAAGGAGATAGTTGTCAGGAGAGGTGACAAGTCGCCAATATATGTCATTCTTAAAAAAGACGAATATCTGGCGAAAATGAACATCATACTCTCTGACCAAACTAAGTTCCAAAGGGTAACGAAGGACACTACAGCCGAATTAAAAGCAAAGGTCAACAAACTGATCGAAACTGTGAACGCCAAGAAATCCGGACTCCACCTGCCAAAGATCATTGGGGAATATAAACCTGGATATGCGTATGGAAATGTCAAGACGCACAAGCCTGGAAACCCACTTCGGCCAATCATTAGCCAGATACCCACACCCACGTACAGATTGGCGAAGCGACTCAACGGCCTGCTGACTCCTTATGTTCCTTGCGCCTTCAGCCTGAAGTCTCCAAAGGAATTTGTGGACTTACTGCGGGGCGCACGGGCCACAGGGATAAGAGCCTCGTTGGACGTAGAATCGCTGTTTACCAACGTACCTGTGGACGAGACAATCGGAATGATAGCCGACAGAGTGTATCGTGATCCAGCCTGTACTCCTCTTGACATGCCAGAAAGTATTCTGAGGAAACTACTCCAAGCTTGTACTAAAGAGGCACCCTTCTTGAGCCCGGATGGGCACATGTATAAGCAAGTAGATGGGGTCGCTATGGGTTCTCCCCTAGGTGTCCTGTTTGCAAACTTCTACATGGGTACCATCGAGCAAAAAGTCTTAGTCGACATGAACTTGAAACCGGCCATATACTGCAGGTATGTTGACGACATTTTTACACAGGTACCTGATGTCAGACATCTGCAGGAGCTGAAGGAGGCATTTGAGCAGAGTTCCGTGCTGCGTTTCCCTTACGAGACGGAAAAGGATGGGAAGCTGCCTTTTCTAGATGTAACAGTCATGGAAAAGGGCGGAGGTTTCCACACTGCAGTCTACACAAAGGAAACAAACATAGGAATGTGCCTAAATGCCAACAGCGACTGCCCTGACAGGTACAAGAGGAGTGTTGTTAACGCATACGTCGACCGTGCTCTCAGCCACAGCTCAGAATGGAAGCAAGTCGACGAAGAACTCTGTAGGGTAAGGCAGGTTCTAGTCAATAACGGCTTCTCCAATGGTTTCATCGAAGACATCATAAGAAGGAAAGTGAAAAGCCATGCAACCTCCGAAGAGACAACTAACACAACACCTATACCCCCTATTAGACTATTTTACAGGAACTTCTTTTCCACAGCTCATAAAACAGAGGAAAGGGTCCTGAAAGATATTGTTAATAGAAACGTTATCCCTACAGACAAAAATCAGAGGATACAACTGACGATTTACTATAAAACCAGAAAAACGGCCAGCCTACTCATGAGAAACTCTCCAGACACGAAACAGAACGCTTTAAAAGAGACTAACGTCGTCTATGCCTTCAAATGCCCACTTGGGGACTGTAAGCTCCAAAAAACCCAGTATATAGGCAAGACAACAACATCTCTTTCTAGGCGTTTAACGATGCATAAACAACAGGGCTCCATTAAGGAACATATAATCTCTTCCCATAACCAAACCATCGCCAGAGAAATCCTAGTAAACAACACAGAAATCATCGATAGATACAGCGATAGCAGGCGGCTCGACGTTTGCGAGGCACTACACATCAAGAAGTCAACACCAGCAATCAACAGCCAATTATTGCACAACTATATTCTACCCACCTCAAGACTCCGCTCCAATATAGAAGCATCAAGAAATATGGACCAATAGGCTTTCTACAAACACTTCTATTCAATATCCATTGTTTCGTGTTCTGTCTTGTGTTGATACTTTTAATACCCTATTAATATCCTCTAATGCCACATCATCCTTCCCACCTTACTCAAATGTAATGCCACATCACCCTTCCCACCTCACTCAAATGTAGATATAAAATCAGGGAAACGCAAGTTCTAATCAGTTGTGTATTTGTGAAGTCTTTGAAAATGTAATAAGTTTTACGAAACGCGCCCGTGTCGCGTCAGACTAGAAATAAAAATGAATTTTGGAGAAGTGATTTTTGATTTACCTCCAACAGTGAAGCATAATGTACGAAAGATTGAGAAAATTCGTGTTAGAATTATTAATCTTACTTTTTCGGTCATATTTAATAAAATATGTCTACAGGAAAGACTGCTACCAAAATATACTAATATATATATATATATATATATATATATATATATATATATATATATATAACTGAAAACTCACACCCCAGAAGTGACTCGAACCCATACTCCCAGAAGCAACGCAACTGGTATGTACAAGACGCCTTAATCCACTTGACCATCACGACCGGACATAATGAGGTGATAGCCGAGGCTATTTGAACCACCCCACCGCCGGCACTCGGATAGTAATCTTGGGCATAGCATTTTACCAAATCACCTCATTCTTTGGGGCACACGTGAGGAACACAAATGCGAACAAGCCTGAATGGTCCCCAGGACAATATGCAACTGAAAACTCACACCCCAGAAGTGACTCGAAC